>NW_025832634.1:0-2226 GCF_002878395.1 Capsicum annuum | reverse complement strand
CGAATGATGAGTAAGGACATGTCAAATCTTAAAAGGTATGGAATAAGTAAAAGTAACCTCGCATTGAACATTTTTCCTCAACAAAGTATCCCAAGGCATCGAAAGAGCTTCATGATAACCCACAGTGAAATGCATAAGCACGAAGCATGAGGTAGTGAAAGTTTTCATATGGATGACCTTGCACATGAGTTCTATGAATAATTATCATCACAACATAAGGCATGAGTTTATTTGGTGATCTTAGGTCCTATTTACATTAGCACTAATCATTAAATGAGATTTCGCGGGAGACAGGTTTTAGAAGCATTTTCCACCTTACAAGATACAACAAATGTATCTTAAGTTTAGAGACACTATTCATTTATTCCCCAACATTAATCAACATACTTTATCATTTCCCACCTATGATTCTCCCAACACATCTAATCACTTGAATTTTGTGTCCCGACATATAATAATTCTATGCTGAAGCCCAACTCGGAGGAAAGAGGTGCTAACTTAAACTGCGGGACCTGCACTCTACATCACATTAAGAAATCACCTCACCCTATCACTATAATCCAACAACCTTAAGTCCTAATTCAAGGAATACTAACCGCACGGCACATTGGTTTGTGTTTTCATCAATCACAAAATTTAAGTCTATCATTACTACACCCACTTGATGGATCTCCTAACTAAGAACAGCCAATTCAATCATTCTTATTAAGATTTTCACCACATAACTCTTTCTTAACTATCTCACATAATGAAAACTCATTTATTTATTCCCCCTTCTCCTTTAACCTTAGCTCTAGAAGTCAAATCAAAATATTCATCTTCAAAATCATCTTCCCCTTACCCAAAACACTACCACACTTTCATAACCACCGTCATACTGATATATGAAGGGTCATTGAGGGACTCGAGCCTAAACATCATGAATGGATGTAACACTAGTCAATACATGGCTTATACTTATTACACTACTCAAGGAGGGACATGAAGTGAAGATGTGATAGAATAGACACGGAGTGATTTAGATATCAAGTGTCTGGATCATAAGTAAAGGGTTGTTCAGCATAACCACAACACAACATGATTTCCTAGGACATACTACGGTGAGAAACATGGGTACACATATCTCATGATTTGTATAACATAAGGTCGGAATTCATAAAGTAAATTTTTGAAACAGAGATTGATACTTGAAGCTATTGCTTCTCATTTTCCGAGCTGAGATAGTCATAAGTTTGCACAACTTTATCGCTTTGGCTAATTCTGGCATAAAATGATTCAGTGAAATACAAAAACATATTTTTTTAGGACTAAGCATGTTGTGAGACATAGTTTTAGATCATGAGTAACGTAACATATGTCTTGGATACTTGGAATATTGAATCACTGAGGGAGATTATTACTCCTTGTCTTGAAATCGGAACATGGCATGAGTTACATAGAGAGCTCAAATCTTAGGCATAGGCAAGACATGAATACATAAGACATTGGTAGAAGTCCATTCAAATCGAAGTAGGAGGAGCTTGCTTGACTAGGAATTGATTTAACATGATTCTTACTTAAAACTTGACATCACAAAAAGATTTCGGGAACTACTTTAATCCATCATCTCCCCCTTAGATCAAAGTCACCCTCCTAGACTTGAGAATATAACCTCACATCAATTTATAACCAGATTTCTCAATACAAAAGGGGATATCGGTATACACACGAACACAAACTTCCTTCAAGAATTTTAGATAAAGACACTACATTTTTTCTAGGTTATCTCCCTTCAGGGATACTAATCATAACTTCCCCTAACCCCAAAGTCACCAACTTATGACTAACATTATTATAGGTATGTCCATCTATGCTTCGAAACACTTAACACTCTATCTTCAACTCCTTAGAATACTCGCATTACACCTCTAGTTGCATAACTTACAACTTAACAAAATTTGTAAAACCATACCCAAGGATCATGTTTCCTACCTATATTTCCTTAATTCAACTCTAATGAATACCGTACAACAACTCATTAGACTTTTCCATACTAAATTTCAAGAACATAAACTAGGTACGCAAAACACTTATACATATAAATGCTAAGCCTTCCATTTTTAAGTACACTCTAAAGGCATTGCTTTCCAAGAATGTTACTCTTAATTTTATTCACTATCCTCTATTGTCATCAACCTAAAATTCAATCTCATGAGCATACACATCCTCACTCCTTATCACATAAAA
>NW_025832633.1:0-2442 GCF_002878395.1 Capsicum annuum | reverse complement strand
GGTTTCATACGTAGGAGAACTGATTTATTTCCTAGCTTCGAAACATATGGGGTATTACAATATCTCTCCCTTGGGAATAGTCGTCCTCAAATGATACTGGTTGAGGTTAGAGAAAATAAAACTTACACGAATATATAGAATGAATGACTGATCATGATTTCATGGTTGACATGACTGAAAACTGAGCATATCATACTATACATGCATATCTGATGCATGGGTAGTTGATTTATAAATGTAGGACTGAGTGTTCCGATAAACTGAGTTTCTCAAACTGAGAATACATATCTGATGCATGAATACATGACTAAACTAACTCACAAACATACTACTGAAAATGCAATGGTAAAGTCACTAAGATTGAACTGAAATATAAGAACATGACTGATTCTGCTATGTGACATATGGACTGAACATCATGAACTGAACTGAACCTCTGAATACTTGACTTACAGCTGAGGTCTAATTTGAAGGTCAACTTATGAGTACCGTCTATTCTAGACTGAATTCGTTATGCAAGGTGAAATTGAAGAAACTAAGGCATGAGATCGTTAAGAGTAAGTGGGGTATCTCCCCCTTTGGATGCTATATTCCTCTAAGAACGCTTACCTTACGGAGATACTAGGTGATGCACAGGGCATCGATGAACTAGATTATAACTAAACTTTGGGAGTCAAAAACTAATGAATGATGCATGAGATGAACTGAACTGGCAACTACTAGGAGGTTCTACCTTGAAATTGTTATATTCTCTGAGGTTTTGGATAGCATGAATAGATGCAAGGATGAGAAAACAAGCTATACAAATCTGACTGCTCGATTACTAAACTGACTTGCTAGCACGACATGAATATTGAAAGAAGGGAAACTATTCCTAAAATATCTCATAGCTCCTGTACATAGATTTGGTGCACAACACACGCATGTACAAGACTCTACTAGATGTGGCTTTCAGAATTCCTAGGACTCTATTAAACCGTAGGCTCTGATACCAAGTTTGTAACTTCCTGATTTTCTAAACTGGAATGCTACACGGTGATCATGACATCGAAGGATCATGAGCTAACCCATGACTGATATTTGTACCTGTATACTGCATAATATATATAAAATACAAAAACATAAACATGAAAGGCCATAAGGTTCGAATTGAATAAATGTCTGATAACAAAATGTCTTAAAAGGGTATGACAATACCAAAACAAGTTATAAATACTAAAAATAACGAGATCTGAATATCTAATCTGACATCTAGTCTGAAACCCTCTAACTAAAATAAATAAGGAGTTGAAAGAACATGTCTCCAACTAACTCCATCTAGCTACTGAACAATAAATGTAGCAATAATCATATCATCCTCGAATAAAAAGAACTCACTGCAAACTCTGAACATTGGAATGCTACTGCCGATCTGGAGCTTGTGCCTCTGAACCTATGGTGTAACATAAGAGAAAAAACCATAGCTCAAATGTGTCAAACATCTGAATATACTGAGTATACGAGTGAGGTAGGCTAAATGCAAAGGGTTATACGCATGAACAATGCTAACTAATATAAACGTGAGAATACATACATGAATAAACAACTATAACTGAACTTGTGATGATGCTGCCTACTGAGTCTGAATGCTGACGACGTGACTTTACTGTTATTGAGGTACTGAATAGATTATTGACTATTTTTTACAGTTCAAATAATGAAGAACTGGTTTGAATGATTGTGTCTAACAGTCCTGAAACTGAATACTGCTAACATGAGCTATGATAACTGATATAGTTGATATAACTGTAATGATCGGACTAATCGATATACCCGATACTGAGCGACTATATATGATAGTCTAAGTTCTGATGGAACTATCTGAGTTCGGTTTTACTTGGAGTAACTAAATCTGAGATCAGTCCTATCTAGCGGGTGGTAATGAGTATACTGATAATAAGGATGATTTGACTTAGTCTAAGATCAGTCCTATCTAGCGGGTGATCTTTAAATATAATGATTCTGATACTGATTAATCATAGTTGAGACCAGTCCTAGATAATAGATGATCTTGAAGTCTATTTACAATGATAAGCATTGACTGTATCTAACAGTACTGAATCTATACTATTAAGCTGAGTTGACTATGTCTGAAAGCCCTGATTCTGTAATTGAAATTGTGGGATGTGTTCATCTAACCGACATGCCCCAAGCTAAGCTCACTGGGGTTCAATCTCTTTCCTGACTGGAAGGGTGTCAGTACCGCGCCACCAGTACAGACATCTGTTATGGAGTCAGTCCTAATCTAGCGGGTGACTCCTGGGATCAGTCCTATATATATAAATGTGCTAACGGGTGACCCCTGAGTATGTAAGTCCTATCTAATGGGTGACATCTCGTACCTACACTGGCAACATAGTTTTGGAACTTAGGGATTGCTTCTAGGGATCTTAGTCCTATTCT
>NW_025832632.1:0-1551 GCF_002878395.1 Capsicum annuum | reverse complement strand
CCATAGCATATGAAAAGTAAAGAAAAATCATAACAAGAAAGGGATTCTTTAGGATTCATGCTCTCAATTGTATATTCATCCTTAATAACATGCATACATATATGTGGAGTTCCAAATAAATTTGGGGGAAGGCCTAAAGACCAAAACAATACTGATCAAGGCTTCTAAAATATGTTATTAATCACATTCAAAACCCCTTTCTTAAAAATCATGATTTCTAAACCATTTGCATGAATTAAAGATGGTTTCTTTGCCCATGAAATTTTAGGAAAATCACAAGTACCTTAATTTATGACTCTTGAATGAACTCGTGCTTTATGGATGCTATTCGAACAATTAATAGGTGTTTCTTATAGCCCTTGCAATGGGGATTCTAAATCTCGAAGAAATATTGAAAACGCATAGTAAAATCATAAGATATTTTGATTTTTGGGCTGAAACCCTAAAGAGTTTTCTTGGTGATTTTGGGAGAAAATAACCTTATTTTGGTGTTTGGGGGATTTAATCCGGTGTTATGGCTGAATAGGGGGTGGAAAATACCCCTTTTACCCTTAAAATGCTAAAAAAGAACCAGGAAATTCGGTGCATGCCACAGCATGTGCATGGTGCGCTAATCAATGGATGCTACTATCTCAGTCACAAAAATGGCCATAACTTTTTGCTCGGGTATCGGACTTCGACAAAATTGGGATCGTTGGAAAGCTAATTTGAATAGATTTCATTTGAAATATATCAAACCCTGTAATTTATTATATATAAAGAGTTATGATCGATTAAAGTTGACCCAAGTTTCAACGCTCACTCAAACTCAAACGATAGGAAAGCTTTCAACTCTTCCCTGAGTTAGGGGACCTCTATGATCTCAATTCATGCTCTAATAGATTTCCACACTACATATTTATTAACATGCCAAATTTACAGAGGATTTATGGCTTTTGGATGATCTATGCATCGAAATAATAGTTTTTTGTTCTTTCCTGAAATGCAGGGTGTTACACTTCCCTTCTTCTGTCTATCTTATTGCCTTCCTATCAGTCTTTATATTCCATTTTCATAGTATACTTTTAGCTTTCGATTCCATAAATTGTTCCTCTATCAAATAGGAAAGTGTCACTTTATTCATTAAATAGTAAAAAGAGTAGAGTGATATGTAAAATAAAAAATTAATGATTGTGTGTTAGATTTCTCATCAATCACCACTTTCATCTCACTATTTTTTTAGTATAAACTCTAGGAGGATTTGAAGGATTTTCATTAACAAATTGTTCAGATCTTAGTATCTTAAAAAATTCTTGTTCTTCAGCATTCATCTCTGCTATCAATTCTTTCCAAGTTTGGTTCAGACATACCTTAACACTTTATCACGACCCGAACTAGGGCCCTGGCCATGACGAGCATCCCAAATCATGAAGTCCCATGAGCCCTTCTAACTGGAAATCATATGCATAATTCATAAACTATAAAGAATTGCGGAAGACATAACAAAATGGAAACATGGTCAACTTCTTAAGTCAAAAAGACAATACAAAATGAGGCTCATAACATTCAAAA
>NW_025832631.1:0-2131 GCF_002878395.1 Capsicum annuum | reverse complement strand
CTAAGGCCTGTGGAATAGAGTATCCATGACATGGATTCATTAGACAGATCAAAACTGAGGATATACATGACATAATCTAAATTTTATTGATCATTAGAAGTGTAGTATAAGTACCTGGAACTGAACATACTGTAAAGCAAGAGTAAATGAGTCATGAGCTACATGACCTGAGTTTGGAGTTCATAAATTCTTAGAATATGATTCATACTACTGAATGAACTGAAACTCCTTATACTAGGAACTGGGAGGGTACATGATTCTCTATTATGTGCATGAACATGAACTACGATCATGGAACTTACATTTAAGGCATGAGTAATATCATAATGACTGATAAACTTTGCATTGAGATGAGAATGGGTTGGCCATCATCCTCCCTTACTGCTTTTCTACACACATTGGTATCATAACTAGAATCTGAGAGCCTAACTTGGTTACTTGTTCTATCATCTACCCCTTAGCTTTATGCTATCATTCTAAGTCTGTGAAACCTTTTAATAACTCTAAACTGATCTACCACTATAATACTCTAGAGTCTGAGATATAACAATACACATAAATAATTTCACCTTGAAAGACTACACCTGAAAGTGTAAAACCCATTGCTAATACTTTCTTCTGAGATACAATTCTTAGCTTTCTATATCTCCACCATCATCACATAACAACTTAAACACTGATTAACTTAGAATCTTCGGGAGCATCACCATCTAGAATTTCAACTTTTCTTTCTATTTGCTTAATCTTCAATAATTCAAACTTAGATTCTAACACTTAACATGGATATTCCCAAACTATAATTAACCATACTAATTTTCAGTATAGCCTACTAAAATCACATCTAAACTATGAGAATTACCA
Organism: Capsicum annuum; assembly: GCF_002878395.1. Classification (NCBI taxonomy): domain Eukaryota; kingdom Viridiplantae; phylum Streptophyta; class Magnoliopsida; order Solanales; family Solanaceae; genus Capsicum; species Capsicum annuum. The sequence continues at coordinate 1,270 of NW_025832631.1, read as the reverse complement.
TTACACCAACAAACCCAACATCAACAACATATAATTTTAAATCAGTGAACTTAAATACTTGCATAAATTGTTTATAGCTTACTGGTTCACCTTTCATACAAGTAGCCCCATAGATACATAATCTACTCAATTCGGATGATACTTATCGCCATCCTACTTCTGCTAAACTTCTGGGTTCATGCTTCTAACTCTAGATATATACTATCATAGGATTTTGAGAAGAGATCTAAAAACACATCTAACTTCAGCTCACAACACTATTTTTCATAATCATGAATGAAATATTTCAAACTTTAGAACATAAAGGAACTGATAGGATACTTTCAAGCCTACGTGAAATCCCATAACTATTTATGGGGACTGCCTGAGAAAGATCTATCTGTAAGGATTAAGCTTGACTATTTTTGTTGCCTCAAGAATAAGGCAAAGTTGGCATGAATGGATTAATGTGAGAATTTGAATAATCTCCTTAAAGAACACTTCTACTGCATGATCGTAGACATGAAAAAAGGAAAATTTTTTAAATTCCCTATAGAAGAAAAGTACAGATGTATCTATACCGTTCCATAAGACTCTACTATACACGACTTCAAAGACACCCTAGGGCACTTGAACCTTGTACTCTGATATCAAGTTTGTCACAATTCGAGACTACTCTCTAGTCGTAACACGGTGCTAAGAACCACAAGTGACCCCAAGCTAACCCAAGAACTGGCATACTGTTAAGCAACTAATTTATAATATATTAAATAACTGGTTCTTTTGTATGGAAATATAATCAAGAAAAAAATCTTGGAAGAATTATAATACTGATACAATTTATAATCTTATAAAACTGAAGAGAGAACTAAAATTACATGACTGACTTTGATTGACATCTATGAAGCCTCTACTATACTGACTATAAATAGCTGGGACATGCCTCCAGCTACCACTAATCAATACATATGAGTAATAAAGTAAAGTACACAGACAACATCTGACTGAAATCCCCAAAATAGGAGAACTCATCACCTGCTGGCTGGAAACTGCAACTGTCTGAACATGGTGTGTGGACTACAACTAGTACCTTCATTATGAAACAATGTAGCCACAAAAACGTATATGTAGATAAGTACTTCGGGAATGTACTAAGTAACCGAGGGTGAATACAATAAGTAAAACTGATTTTATATGAATCTTAAAGTATGCATGCTAAGTTTAAGTAGACTCACCAAGAGATCGAAATAGACTGAAAGCTGAAATATCTTAAAACATAAGCACCAACATA
>NW_025832630.1:4170-4972 GCF_002878395.1 Capsicum annuum | reverse complement strand
AAGTTTTAACAAGTAACTTTTGATAAATTTAAGCAAGAATATAAACGGAAAAAAAAAAAGGAATTAAAGGAATTGTAGTGAGAAAAAAAATGGATATATCTTTAAATGCTTTTCACTAATAAGAAACATAATAATTAAAAGACATGAATGAATACAGTTTCGGTTCCATCAATACAACTCAACCAAGGCTATTAATCGATGTACAAACGGAGTATTTACAATTCATCGAAGCCTCAATTAATATCCTCAATTAAGAACCCACAAAACTTAACTTTTTCTTTTTATCAGATTTTGATGTTTTGGTGGCTGCTTAGCGGTGTTTCGGATGGCCATTTTCAAAAAGAAATAGAACTCTTCAATATTAAACCTTCACATTTTTACTTAGCAAACAGTTTATTCGAAACTGTAACAAACACTTAACTTTAAATGTATAAGAAATCACAGATTACTGTTCCAACTTTACTCTAAATTTAACTACGCATGCTAAATGATACAAAAAGTCCCCAAAAAAATAAAAAAAAGTAAAGGTTATTCATGCTTCAATTCACAATGAAACTTATAAAATATATAGTGTAGAATTAGATAAAGAAAACCTGAATGATGAATTAACTAAAAGAGAAGCACGAATGATGTCACCAGAAACTTCAGACGGAATTCCAACTTCAGACCTTGAACTGTGAAAATATTCTCTTTTTTATGATTCTCTATGTCTGATCTCTTTTTCTTTTTACTGTCTATTTTTCTCTCAGTTTCTGTTTTCTTTCTGATGAAAAATACGTAGTTTGTAGGTATGCAGAATTTG
>NW_025832630.1:902-4070 GCF_002878395.1 Capsicum annuum | reverse complement strand
ATATATATATATATATATATATATTTTAATTATTTTTAATTAAATACAATAATAATAATAATAATAATAATAAATAAAGATAATAATAATAATAAATAAATGAAAAAATAAAATATTAATAATAATTAGTTAATTTATATTTAATAAAACATAATAACAATTTGTAAATAGATAAATATAAATATAATAAAATAGTATTTAAACTACTAATTTATTTATTAAAAATTTATAAAAGGAAAATATTTTTTATTTTTAAATATTATTTTTAAAATTAGAATAATAAATAATAATAATATATATATCTTGAAGCTAACTTTAATTAGGTATTTATTTTTTAACTAAAAATTTATTAAAAATAAAAATAAGAATCAAAATAATATATGATTAAATATTTAATATCAAAATATATATATATTTTTTACACTCGGGAAGGGTCAAAAATCACGTGCACACACACACACATATATATATATATATATTTCACACACACACACACACACACACACACACACACATATATATATATATATATATATATATTTCTGTGTATCAGAAAACGAATTTAAAACTTAATTTCTTTATATTCATGTATCAGAATAAGAAATATATATTGAATGTATCAGAAATCATTGATTACTTCTGTCAGAAATAGTTTTATGTATTAGAATGCATGTAATATCTCTGTTAAAAACTATCTATGTATCAGAAATAATATTTACAGTTTCATTTGTTTAATTGTACATTATGGTACATAATAGAATGTATATGGACGAAATTTATCAATCTGATACATAAAAATCATATCTTTGGTAATAGGTCTCTTTTCGCAATTTTTTTTTCTCTTTGCAACATCAACAACAGATTTATGAAGAAGTACGTTAATGGAGGTTGTTTGTGAAATTTTTCTGGCGGCCAATGGCTATAACAGACATACTACGACTTTTTTTGGGTCTCTTTTCACAACTTTTTATTTTCTCTTTATAACATCAACAACAGACTTATGAAGAAATACGTTAAGAGAGGTTGTTTGTGAAATTTTTCCTGCGGTCATTGGCCATAACACAGATACAACGACTTTTTTTTCGGCTTATTTTTGAAATTTTGTCAATGAGAGTTAATTGCAGATGAATTTATTGCTAACTTTTATTATTTACATAATGATTAATGATTTAATAGTCATGTTTACTAAGGAAAACAAAATTTTCCTTATCTGCAACAATGTCAACGTGATTTAGGGCTTAAAAATAGGAGTTATGTGTTATGTATCAAATAAAAAACTTGTTTAGAAATTTAGAAGAGATTTTTGTAATTAATTTAGTGGAATGGGATTTTAAGTAATATAGAATACTCAGGGTGTTGTTTTACGTAATTTCCAATAATAATACCATCAAATAAATTCACAAATTAATAATTTCTTCATTTCTGCTTCACCTGTTACTCCAAACAAACAGCTATGCCAATTCCTACCTTAATCTCTATCCCCATATTGCCCTCTTCCCCTCACCCAAAACAAACCCAATTCACCTCAGAAACCATAAATTCCAAATTTATCCTCTTTTCAAAGCTCAATGTACTAAAGCTCCTGTTATGCATGAGTTTCAGAAAAGTATCGAACCACAAGAATTTATTATACTTACCTTTGAAAAATGCAACTACTATTTTGGGTGTGGGGAAGAGGGCAATATGGGGATAGAGATTAAGGTAGGAATTGGCATAGCTGTTTGTTTGGAGTAACAGGTGAAGCAGAAATGAAGAAATTATTAATTTGTGAATTTATTTGATGGTATTATTATTGGAAATTACGTAAAACAACACCCTGAGTATTCTATATTACTTAAAATCCCATTCCACTAAATTAATTACAAAAATCTCTTCTAAATTTCTAAACAAGTTTTTTATTTGATACATAACACATAACTCCTATTTTTAAGCCCTAAATCACGTTGACATTGTTGCAGATAAGGAAAATTTTGTTTTCCTTAGTAAACATGACTATTAAATCATTAATCATTATGTAAATAATAAAAGTTAGCAATAAATTCATCTGCAATTAACTCTCATTGACAAAATTTCAAAAATAAGCCGAAAAAAAAGTCGTTGTATCTGTGTTATGGCCAATGACCGCAGGAAAAATTTCACAAACAACCTCTCTTAACGTATTTCTTCATAAGTCTGTTGTTGATGTTATAAAGAGAAAATAAAAAGTTGTGAAAAGAGACCCAAAAAAAGTCGTAGTATGTCTGTTATAGCCATTGGCCGCCAGAAAAATTTCACAAACAACCTCCATTAACGTACTTCTTCATAAATCTGTTGTTGATGTTGCAAAGAGAAAAAAAAATTGCGAAAAGAGACCTATTACCAAAGATATGATTTTTATGTATCAGATTGATAAATTTCGTCCATATACATTCTATTATGTACCATAATGTACAATTAAACAAATGAAACTGTAAATATTATTTCTGATACATAGATAGTTTTTAACAGAGATATTACATGCATTCTAATACATAAAACTATTTCTGACAGAAGTAATCAATGATTTCTGATACATTCAATATATATTTCTTATTCTGATACATGAATATAAAGAAATTAAGTTTTAAATTCGTTTTCTGATACACAGAAATATATATATATATATATATATATATGTGTGTGTGTGTGTGTGTGTGTGTGTGTGTGTGAAATATATATATATATATATGTGTGTGTGTGTGCACGTGATTTTTGACCCTTCCCGAGTGTAAAAAATATATATATATTTTGATATTAAATATTTAATCATATATTATTTTGATTCTTATTTTTATTTTTAATAAATTTTTAGTTAAAAAATAAATACCTAATTAAAGTTAGCTTCAAGATATATATATTATTATTATTTATTATTCTAATTTTAAAAATAATATTTAAAAATAAAAAATATTTTCCTTTTATAAATTTTTAATAAATAAATTAGTAGTTTAAATACTATTTTATTATATTTATATTTATCTATTTACAAATTGTTATTATGTTTTATTAAATATAAATTAACTAATTATTATTAATATTTTATTTTTTCATTTATTTATTATTATTATTATCTTTATTTATTATTATTATTATTATTATTATTGTATTTAATTAAAAATAATTAAAATATATATATATATATATATATAT
>NW_025832630.1:0-802 GCF_002878395.1 Capsicum annuum | reverse complement strand
CAAATTCTGCATACCTACAAACTACGTATTTTTCATCAGAAAGAAAACAGAAACTGAGAGAAAAATAGACAGTAAAAAGAAAAAGAGATCAGACATAGAGAATCATAAAAAAGAGAATATTTTCACAGTTCAAGGTCTGAAGTTGGAATTCCGTCTGAAGTTTCTGGTGACATCATTCGTGCTTCTCTTTTAGTTAATTCATCATTCAGGTTTTCTTTATCTAATTCTACACTATATATTTTATAAGTTTCATTGTGAATTGAAGCATGAATAACCTTTACTTTTTTTTATTTTTTTGGGGACTTTTTGTATCATTTAGCATGCGTAGTTAAATTTAGAGTAAAGTTGGAACAGTAATCTGTGATTTCTTATACATTTAAAGTTAAGTGTTTGTTACAGTTTCGAATAAACTGTTTGCTAAGTAAAAATGTGAAGGTTTAATATTGAAGAGTTCTATTTCTTTTTGAAAATGGCCATCCGAAACACCGCTAAGCAGCCACCAAAACATCAAAATCTGATAAAAAGAAAAAGTTAAGTTTTGTGGGTTCTTAATTGAGGATATTAATTGAGGCTTCGATGAATTGTAAATACTCCGTTTGTACATCGATTAATAGCCTTGGTTGAGTTGTATTGATGGAACCGAAACTGTATTCATTCATGTCTTTTAATTATTATGTTTCTTATTAGTGAAAAGCATTTAAAGATATATCCATTTTTTTTCTCACTACAATTCCTTTAATTCCTTTTTTTTTTTCCGTTTATATTCTTGCTTAAATTTATCAAAAGTTACTTGTTAAAACTT
>NW_025832629.1:0-2436 GCF_002878395.1 Capsicum annuum | reverse complement strand
GATACTTGGATGATACTCCATACCTCTCCTCCTCCGCTCCTTTATGATCTCCAAGTCCATCACCAAAAGACAATATTGAGTCAAAAGACTCTCACTCGATAAGAAGTTATAGTCCTTACAAATACTCCTATATTCTTTCCCGAGAAGGAAAAAGTCAATCTGAGTCTTGGACACCGAATTATTGAAGGTACCAAGTGAACCTCCTTCTTGGGAAATTTTGAATTAACAACTTACCACTAATCCAAACACCTGAGCAAAATTCAAAAGTGCCACTCCTTCGACATTCCTTATACCAAACCCACAGCCTTCATGCACATCATCATAACCCCTTGAAGAAGACCCTATGTGCCTATTGAAATCCCCTCCTATAAAAAGCTTATCATTACTAGGGACATCTCTCACCATCTAGTCCAAAGCCTCCCAAAACCTCTTTTTCTCATCCTCATCCAAGCCTATATGTGGGGCATATGCACGAATAATATTCCAAGAAGACTCTCCAATAACTAGTTTAATTGACATCATCCTATTGTTGACACTCTTAACCTCTACCACTTGCTTTCTGAGCGCATCATTTACTAGGATACCTACACCATTCCTATTCGTCACGCTTCCTGAGTACCACAACTTATAACTATCTAATACCCTCGCCTTATTAACTACCTATTTGGTATCTTGGAGACAAGCTATATTAATTCACCTTTTTTCTAAGAATTTTCACTAGCACTAATGATTTCTCTAATAAAGAACATATTTTCCATGATCCTACTCTCAACCTACAACCACCTTTAGCCCTTTTACCCTTCCTTCTCCCTACCCTACCCTGACCCCAACCCAAGATCCACCCAAAGACATGGCCCTAAGTCAACACCATTTTCCATAACAATCAAAGACTAGAGACTGCACCAACCAATAGCACTAAGAGCACACAGTCTAGACAATAATGCAAACCAAAAATGTTATTATCAAGCCCACACTACAGAACTACTAAGAACAATAAAAATGAATAAAACACAAGTAGAATTAACAAGTAAATCACTACTATGAAATATAGAAATAAATAAGTAAATTGTCACCCATAGACAAGATAGTCAGCGAAGGCACGAAGATAAAAGGGATTGAAGTAGAAATAGTACACAAGAAAGACAGTGGCATCCACTACAATAAAGAAAGCTATACACACAATTAGAAGAGATAGAGTGAGTGCACCTGATTGAAGTTGGGTCAGTTTGCTTGGTCGAGTCACCAAATTTTGATAATTTACGATGAACATTGGTTGATGAAATCTTGACGTCACCATTTAAGAAGAAGAGCCGGATCTGGACTTGTATTACCTGTAAAGGGATAGAAAGAAAAGAGAAGAGAGTTATGGTCGCGCGATAAGTGAGGAAAAACAACAATTAGTTTCACTGGAAACTGACATCACTTGTCGGAAACTGATGGGTCGCTATTCCGATGAGAAGCTGCTAAAGTTTAGTGGTCAAGGCAAGAAGTGAGAAAAATAATGACTATCCGCTTAGCCAAAAACTGACGTCACTCACCAAAAACTGATGGGTTTGTTGGGTTCCAGAGATGGGATTGAGTCTTGGATGGACAGAAGAATTAATCGGAGTAAAGTCAGTAGGTAACCGGTAGGAGTCGACCACGACAACGATTAACCAGATGGACAATGGCAGGATTCGACCACGACAATGGCCATTTGTTTCAAATCCAAAGTTGAGCATTAGTACAATTTTAGGAAAATATTTACAGTACATTTCTGCTCTTAATGGAAGAGCAATTAACTCCAATAAGTAATGACAGTATTTAATGTGAGTTTAATAGGGTAATATTAGTAAATCTGCACTCCTTATTGATTTCTTCTTAAGAGTTGTACAAAAGACAAACATGTCATGTAATATGAGACGAAGGGAATGATATATAGTGCATAGCTTGTTGATTATGTGAAAATATAAACCTATGCTCCTCGGAAAAGCAACTTGCTTTGAGTGGCAAAAATTAAATGCCCACAAAAATAATAGAAAAATCTTATTTAGATGTCTCGAGTACAAGTTTCTAAAAAAAATTCTTGTTAAAAGCATTGTTCCAGTCTCCTAGAAATGGACCTTGCTGTGCTCAAATTCTTGACGAAAGTGACCCTAAAATGTGTAAATTCAGATTTAATCGAATCCCAAAATAAACGATGATGGTTCAGGTGAAAAAAAAAGGAAATAATTGATAGCTGGAATGTGAAGCTTGCGAAAAAGTAATAGTTCAGGTTTTTTTTTGACCATTAATTCTTAAGAGAAACCATATCAAGGAGGATAGAAGTTGTGTTCTTCAAACCATGTATTGAGCTTGTCAACTCTCATTACTTTAGGGTGTGTTTGGTAAGAAGGTAAAATATTATCCGCAGACTTATTATTTCAAGATCATTTATACATAATTTAACGAAAACCT
>NW_025832628.1:0-1095 GCF_002878395.1 Capsicum annuum | reverse complement strand
ATTGTATCTCAAGTATATCATTGTTTATTGTGTGTCACTTAATCTTTTTTCACAAATATTTAATTGATATGTTCTTTCTTGTCGTATTTAGTTGTTTCATTTTGATAAAATCCTTATTACCATTAGAGATAATCTTTTCAAATTACAACATATATCACAAAGTAGTTCCATTTTGCAGAAGAAGCAGTTACAAAGCAACCGTTCGTTGTTGGAATCTCTCGTACAAGATGTCCAGTGTTATGGGAGTGTTGGGACTTCACTTTACTTTGGAAAGAACTACTATTATATCGACCTGTGATTTGTCTATTTCCTGACCGGTCAAGTAAGTTTTCTATCCATTAAGGAAAGTTACATTCTAACTCCTAAGGTTTTATAACCAAAAAGTACCCGTAAACCTAAAAAATGTTGAAATTGAAATAACATTATGTCATGCAAAAGCTAATTGTTGTAAAATTTACAAGCAAAGATAGACAAAGTAAATAATATTATCTAAAATGCTGCTGTATTTATCTATATCTATAGTATATTAAAAGTGTGAAAGACCTTATAAATATTGTTTGAACTTTTTGACCTTCATTAAAAGTTCCGCAATAGGCAGAATTATTTTTTCACTTATTTTCTTTAATTATTGATAAATTATTAAAAATAAAAAATTAAAGTAACAATTCTAAATCAATTAAAATTTTATCATATATAAAATAATTAATATATGAAAAAAGTCTAAATTTAGGATTAAAGTTGTATGCCTAAATTATAGGAATTTAGAACGTGAATGATGTTTTATTTCTTTCCTTATTATAACCGAACGAATTCTATTTTTTTCCCCGAAATTAAACTAGTCTACTATATTTTCTATTGCTATTTTTGGTAAATAAAAAATTGTGTGTGAACATTGATTCCTGATCAATCATCTAATTGATTTACCATCACTTTTTTTAACGAAAAAAAATTATAAAAGTAATATGAATTTAAGTTGGAAAAGAATTGAGGGGATATAGAAAAAGAAAACTATGTTAGGTAATTTATTTTACATGTAAACAAAAATTAGTTTAATTTTTTTCCTTTTTTCCTTTAATTAGTTCATGCTTCTATTTT
>NW_025832627.1:0-1537 GCF_002878395.1 Capsicum annuum | reverse complement strand
CACAAGTTCTAGTAAGTGTGGTCCACTCTTATTATGATTTATTCACTTGTTTCTGATTTCTATTGAGCTCCTATATCATATGTGATTATCTACAGCTTTACATACTCAGTACATATTTCGTACTGACGTCCCCCACGGGGGACCTGCATTTCATGCTGCAGGCACAGGTACCTCAGCTCATACATCGCACAAGTAGGAGCTAGGATATCCAGCTGCTTTTGGTGAGCTCCAATTTGCTTCGGGGTTTTCCATGTCATATCCAGTCACTTTTGGTATTGTATAGAAGTTATTTATATGGTGGGGTGTGTCCCGACCTTAGTTAAACACTGTGTATTATCTAGAGGCTTTGTAGACCTAATGTACAGTCAAGGTGGTGTTTTGTTAATAGACGTAATGGCTCCAACGGCCAAGTATTGTATATACATATATATGTGTGCTCGAGCTTATACAGGTGATTATTTCCTTTTATATGTGACATGATGTTGTCCGAATTTTGGGTTGTCATAGAGGTATACATGGGAAGTATAAGGTTATGAGCTGGTTCACCCGGGCCTCCTCAGTTACGGGTGCCAGTCCGCCCCAATAGGATTTGAGGTGTGACAAAGTGTATATAGGAAAAGGCTATCTCAATGAGGGAATTTTCAAAATGAATGTAATGAATGTTGAAATCAATATAAGTTCAAATTCTTCTTACTTGATTGAGTCTCCCAATTTGTGGCATGAACGACTAGGTCATGTTAATTACAAAACATTTTGAAAACTGATTAACTTAGAAGTTTTGCCAAACTTCGAGTGTAATAAATCAAAGTGTCAAACTTGTGTGGAATCAAAGTATGTTAAGCATCCGTATAAGTCCGTTGAAAGGAATTTGAATCCCTTAGACTTAATTCATATGAACATTTGTGATATGAAGTCAACACCATCACGTGGTGGGAAAAAGTATTTCATAACTTTTATTGCCGATTGCACTAGATATTGTTATGTGTATTTGCTAAACAGTAAGGATGAAGCAATAGATGCATTTAGGCAATATAAAACTGAAGTTGAAAATTATTTAGAGAAAAAGATAAAAATGATAAGAAGTGATATGGGCAGAGTTTATGAATCTCCCTTCGCCGAAATATATGTAGAGAATGAAATTGTCCATAAAACTACGGTCTCGTATTCACCTCAATCTAATGGAATTGCGAAAAGAAAAAAAATCATACTTTGAAGGAAATGATAAATATCTTACTTATAAGTTCAGGTTTACCGCAAAACTTGTGGGGGGAGGCTATCCTTACAGCCAACCGAATACTCAATAGAGTTTCCCATAGTAAGACACAATCAATTCCTTATGAAAAATAGAAAGGAATGAAATCTAACTTGAAATATTTTAAAGTGTGGAGGTGTCTAGCAAAGGTCCAAGTTCCTATACCTAAAAGGGTTAAGATAGGGCCTAAGAAGGTGGACAGCGTGTTCAAAGGATATGCTAAAAGTATTAAATTATGTCGGTTTTTGGTTCATAAATCCGAACATCCAGATATTAATGAAAATA
>NW_025832626.1:0-2521 GCF_002878395.1 Capsicum annuum | reverse complement strand
GTGTCAGTTTCCTTCTATCAAGTCCTGGGGGTACTTGTACCCAAAAACTATAGCTGTGTACCTAGAGCCATGTCATGTTTCACGATATCTAAACTCAAGCTATGATTCCATAGACTTCAGTCAGTCATGTGCTCAGGAAAACCTCATGATCTTAGTCAGTTGTCAGATATCAGTAACATTCTACCGGTCAACGAAATTCAGTAAGATTAAGTCATGCATAGTCAATTATTCATGTCCAGTCCCTCTAGATGGGAGTAGAGGTTAGCACCGAGTGAACCCAAGGATGGGAACTCACCCGCCAGTTCAGGTTGTGATTCTTAGTAGTCATGTTTGTGTTCCAGAACTACGTAGCCAGCGTAGGTTGAGATATCTTAACCTGTCAGATTAGGGTTGATGAGGTAGCCTAAGCCATCAGTTTAGGGTTCCCACCATTCTCATTGAGTACCCGCCAGATAAAGGTCACTCACAGGCTGTCCTTATCCATGGCATGGTATTGACACCCCTCCAGTATGGACAGATATTAGACCCCAGCTTAGCCATAATGACATACATGGGGCATGAAGGTTAAACATTACTTCCTACAGTTTCAGTATCAGTCATGACAGTTATCAGCAAACCATGTATTAGCTTACAGGTCATGCTATCACGTATTTACGATCCCAGTTTCTATATATGTGTGTTTGCACTCCCACGTTAATATCAGTCCTTCAGTGTTGTTCATGCATGAAACCCTTTATGTTCAGCCAACCTTCCTCATATACTCAGTACTTTAGTTGTACTGACGCATTTGTGCTATGGTTCTTTCTTTTTATGTTACACCATAGGTTGTGAGATACGAGCTCCAGCCCAGTAGTAGCGGTAGCATTCCAGTCGCAGAGACACAGTGAGTCCACATTGATTCGAGGACAATATGATTTTATAAATTTATTTATTTCTTCAGTTCAGTTTCTAGGAGTTAGTTGGACACATGTTCCTTCAACTCCTTATTCAGATAGTTTAGAGGCTTTCAGATTTATGTTCAGATTTACGTTCAGACTTAACTTTCATATTGAGTTGTTTTGGGTATTTTCACCCACATAATTTTATTTAGTTGAACATTTTGTCCTTACATTTCTATGTATTCTGCATTATTATATCATCATTTGCAGTATAAAGGTACAGATATCAGTCATGGGTTAGCTTGTGGTCCCTAGGGGTCATGAGCACCGTGTAGCAATCCGGTTTAGAGAATCGGGGTGTTACAAACTTGGTATCAGAGCCTAAGGTTCAATAGAGTCCTGGGAAGTCTGAAAGCCACATCTAGTAGAGTCTTGTACAAGGGTGTGTTGCGCGCCACATTTATGTGTGGGAGGCTATAAGATGTTTTAGGAACAGTCCCCTTTCTTCATTATTCATGTCATGATAGTGAGCATAATCACAAGTTAAACTCTCAGTCTAATCCATTCGTCTCTTATTTCAAACCATGGCCCCAAAGAGAAGAAACTAGCCAGTTCCTCAGTCCAAAGATCCTTTGGGCAAACAAGTTTCCCATGCGGAGTTTAGAGCCGCATGTACCATACTTACTCAGTCCATGGCTGCATAGACTGAACAGCCACCAGTCATTCCGGCCAATCCAGTGGCCAATCCCAAAGCAGCTAGGGTTTGAGACTTCTCCCGGATGAACCCTCCATCTTTCCATTGGTCTAAGTCTGATGAGGACCCTCAGGAGTTCATTGACTAAGTCCAGAAGGTCATTGACATCATAGGTGTTACTTATATTGAGAGTGTTGAGTAAGCCTCCTACCAGTTATAGGATAGTTCAATTTCAGTTCCCGAATGAGCCCTTCCTAGAGTGGAACGGAAGCATTTCAGCATTCAGGGGTCAACTTATTTCCTACCTTCGGGCAAGGAAAATGATTTCTAAGGGGTGTGTGTATCATCTCGTGCATGTTAAAGATTCCAGTTCTGAATCTCCTAGCCTCGAAATGGTCCTTGTTGTTAATGAATACTCAGATGTCTTTCTCGAAGATCTTCCAGGCATTTCTCCCGAAAGGGAAATAAACTTCGGCATAGACCTTCTTTCGAATACTCAACCTATTTCTATTCCGCCAAACAGAATGACACCAGCAGAACTCAAGGAACTAAAAGATCAGTTGAAAGGTCTCTTAGATAAGGGATTCATCATACCCAGTGTTTCCCATGGGGTGCACCAATATTATTTATGCACAAGAAAGACGGTTCTCTCAGGATGTGTATTGATTACCGTCAACTCATTAAGATCATGGTCAAGAATAGATATCCGTTTCCCAGTATTGATGATCTATTTGACCAACTTCAGGGTGCCAGTTACTTCTCCAAGATAGACCTTAGATCAGGCTATCATCAGCTCAGAGTTAGAGAATGTGACATTCCGAAGACATCTTTTCGTACTCGGTATGGTCACTTCAAATTTTTAGTCATGTTATTTGGTCTTACCAATGCCCCTGCAGCTTTTATGGATTTGATGAACCGTGTGTTCAAGCAGTACTTGGACATGTTTGTC
>NW_025832625.1:0-2862 GCF_002878395.1 Capsicum annuum | reverse complement strand
ATCTTCTCTCATCTCTAACAGGAAAAACTTATCTAAAAAGGCATCCTAAAATATCTGCCAAGTCATGGGAGTTGCATCTTTCCCTCTACTCTTCTTCCACAACACTACCCAATCATGAGCAATATCTTTCAACCTATAGGACGCTAATTCCATACTCTTCTCCTCTGACACATGCATGATTTAGGTGATCTTCTTTACCTCTTCTAGATATAGCTGTGGGTCCTCACCTATTATTGACCCAAAGAATTCAGGAGGGTTCATTCTCATAAAATTTTTTATTCTGGCTGTAGCTGAATCCCCATCTTGCTGGGGTGGGGTTGCAGTCTGTCGGTTGCCCTAAATACTAGTGGTCATAGACTAGGCTAGCGCCTGAAAAGCTGCCCAAAATTTTGCATGTGACACATTCTCATTCAAAGGATCTGTGCACTGCGGGGCTAACTGATTCCCTGTTCTCTTATTACGAGGCATGTTCTACAAACAAAAGAGGAACAAGGATTAAACTGAGAGTTCAACTTGAGCTTTTGCTCACTGGCACGATATGAGTACTGAAAGAAGGGAAACTGCTCCTAAAACATCTTATAGCCTCTTGTACATAAATATGGCATGCAACACACCCATGTACAAGACACTACTAGATGCGGCTTTCAGACTTTCTAGGACTCTATTGAACCTTAGGCTCTGATACCAAGTTTGTAAAACCTCGATTTTTTGAACCGGAATGCTACACGGTGCTCATGACCCTGAAGGACCATAAGCTAACCTATAACTGATATCTGTACTTGTAACTGCATAATATACATATAAAATACAAAAACATAAACAAAGAGGGCATAAGGTTCAATCTTGAATAATAAAATATCTGAAATAAGGTGGTATCACAGTACCAAAACAAAACAAAAAATACTAAAGTCTAAATCTGAAAACTCTATAATCGTCTGAAAGCCTCTAAACTATCTGAATAAGGAGTTGAAGAAACATGTCTCCAAGTAACTCTCTAAACTGAAAATAAACTGAAATACTAGAATAATAAATGTAACGATCATGTCCTCGAAAGATGAGGACTCACTGCTTACTGAAATGCTTCTGCTGATCTGGAATTTGCACCTCAGAACCTATGGTGTAACATAAAAAAAAGCACCATAGCGCAAATACGTCAGTACAACTAAAGTACTGAGTATACGTGGGGGTAGGCTAAATGCATGGGGTTTATATGCATGAACATGCTGACTAATATGAACTTGAGAATACATATATACATGCATACATATATAAATGCTATTGAACTCGTGGAGATACTGACTACTTGAGTTTGAACTCTGACAACATGAGTTTCTAGATACTGAGATACTGAATAACTGATAACATAGATGACTGCATCTAACAATCCTAATTCTGGGGAAAACTATCTGAGTTCTAAATTGTATCTGAACATCTAAGTCTGAGATCAGTCCTAGCTAACGAGTGATCTCTGAAACTGATAATGAGAATACTCGACTGAATTTGAGATTGAGATCAAGCCTTTCTGCCGGGTGACCTCAAGACCTAATAATAAGCATCTGAATATGGGACTAAGCCTATCCGATGGGATGGTCCAGGAATTAATGGAACTATCTGAGTTTCTTACTGAGATTGATGACTATATCTGACAGTCGTGATTCCTGATTTCTACTCTGAAGACTGATACTAAAATTGTAACTGTAACTGTGACTGTGGGAGGTAGTAACCTAACCGAGATGCCCCGATACTGTACTGGTGGGGTCCAATCTTTGCCCTGATTGGAAGGGTGTCAATACCGTGCCACGGGTAGAGACCTCTATTATGGTCAAGCCTCTCTGAGGGGTGACCTTGAACAAAAAATCAAGCCTAAGGCAATATAATAGTTAAGTATAGCCTTAATCTGATAGGTAACTCCTGTCCTGCACTGGCTACGCAGTTCTGGAGTATAGGGATTGCTACTAACGAGTCTGCCTTTATAACGGGAAAAACTGTCATCCCTGTACTCGCTCGGTGCTAGTCCCTACTCCCAACTGAAAGACTCTAAAAAAATTAACCGTACTGAACCGACTAACTGAACTAAATTGATTTATAAACTAATTAACTGAGATGATAATATTTTCTTAGCTGAACTAAGCTGAATTCACTGAGTTTCGTTGACTGACGGAAAAGCTACTTGAGATCTGAGGTCTGACTGAGAGTACTGAAACTACTGGGACTACTGAACTACTGAGATTTCTGAGTTTTTCTGAGTCACGTGACTAACTGAAATCTATGGAGCATAGCTTGACTGAGGATGTCTTGAAACACGACACTAGCTCTAGGCGCACAACTATAGTTTTCGGGTACAAGTACCCCCAGGACTTGGTGGAAGAAAACTGACACACATGACTGACTTGATTGTAAGAGTAGAGTCCACAATTCACAATATCATAAGTATGGATTTCATAATAAGAATGATTCTCAACAAACTATCACATGATTGAGAATACACACAACATGTATATACTTGCATGGCTTCAATAACATGGTCATTCCATATTACAACAATATCATGAGCATCTCATACAACATGTTCAATTCAAGACAATAGCATGGGGATCACGTTGAACATAAACTTAGAACATGGAATAGTCATTTAGGACTTATTATGTCGTAAAAGCATGATTTCTATTCCCTTAGGTATTTTCACAAACACCTTACATGCACATCTTAAGCATAGGTGGATTCATCAAGATTACACATATTCCACCACCAATTTCACATATTTATACATTAAATACCACCATATCCTCACACAAAACATACAAAGATCCCATCTTAGGCATCATCAAACTCCAACCACATGAACATCAACCACCAACAACA
>NW_025832624.1:0-1816 GCF_002878395.1 Capsicum annuum | reverse complement strand
AAAGTCACAAAACACAACTAAAATGGATCACCTACTACAGAAAAATCGTCCATGAATACTTCTAGAATGTCCTCCACCTTGTCATCTAAAATAGACATCATGCACCTTTGGAATGTGGTTGGTATATTACATAAACCAAATGGCATTCGCATGAATGCAAATGCTCTATATGGGCATGTAAATGTTTTTTTCTCCTGATCTTCTGGGGAAATCGAAATTTGGTAGCCCATGCATACTCTCAGCTAATTCACTGGCCTAAGCAGAATCAATTCGTTCTTCTCATTAGCAACCATAGTCATACCCCCTTTCTTAGGCACGCACTGTAAAAGACTCACATATTTGCTATCAGATATTGGGTACACAACCTCTATTTTGAGCCACTTAATAATCTTATTTTTAACAATTTCTTGCATAGGTGGGTTTAATCTGAGCTTATGATCAATAGTCAGCTTTTATTATTATTCTAGCTAGATTTTGTAAGTGCAGATGCCTAGTGGAACACCAATAATTTCCACAATCATCCATCTAATATCCCTCTTGTATCTCTTAATCACAAAAGTAAGAGCCTCAACCTATGGATCTACCAAGTTTGCTGCAATAACAATTGGTAAAATATTTCCACTACCTAGAAACACATAGCGAAAATGGCCTGGAAACTCCTTTAGTATTGACATTGGTGGATCTTTAATAGAAGGTTTGATCGGTGGTGTAGGACAATTTTTAAGGTCCAAATCCAGTTTCTTGGGGGCATAAGTATACGACCCCATTCCTGTCAGTGCACACACGGTTTCATCATATTCTTCAATCCCATTACTATCAAAATTCATCAATACTACAGTCAATGTTTCCACACCAAATCTATCTTCAATCGGTACCGCTCGCTCATTTCATAGTACATATCAACGATTGAAAAGACACTCATCTCTTTTCATTGCTTCATCAACTGACAAACATCAAAACTGACCACTTCATCATTGTGCTTAAATTTCAGCTCATTTTTCTGCAAATAAATCAATACACTCCCAGTAGCTAAGAATGCTCTACCCAGGATTATGGGTACCTCGAAATCTACCTCTCAATATAAGATTACAAAATTCATTGGGAAGATGAAACTGACTACTTTCACAAGCACATCATAAAGATTACCAACTGGCCTCTTCAAAAACCTATCTGCCATCAAAAATTACATGTTGGTGGGTGTAGGATCTGTCAACCCTAGCATTTTAAACACCGCCAATGGCATTAAATTAATACTTTCCCATAGATCACGAAGGGCCATTGCAAAATTAAGCGATCCAATAGTACATAGGACAGTGAATGCTCTAGGATCAACTTTCTTTTGCACCAAAGATCTTCTTGAAATAGAAATACAATGGTGAAGAGTGTCCACCATCTCGTACCTCATAGTCCACTTCTTAATCAAAAGATCCTTCATGAACTTAGCATAACCCGACATTTGTTCTAGCATCTCTACCAAAGGCACGTTTATAGTCAATTACTTCAGTATTACCATGAACTTGCTGAATTTCATATCATCTACCTTTTTTTCAATTAGTGTGGTAATAGTGGAAGTAGATTTGGCATAGTAGTCAGCACTATCTCTCATTTTTTCCCCTTACCCTTCTCCAACTCATCAACTTATTTCTAATTAGATGGGACTTTCTTGTTTTTTAACTTCTAAGGCTCCACCGAATATTTTTCTTCTTCTACTATTTCTAATTCCTCTATATCATTTACAACAGGTTTTCCCACAGACTGGCCCAATAATACTTTACCACTTATAGTAGTAATGGCCATGTAAGAATTGTCATTTTGT
>NW_025832623.1:0-2352 GCF_002878395.1 Capsicum annuum | reverse complement strand
TAATAGCCCGCCCCCACCCATCTTAATTAAAAAACAATGCAAACAAATATTCTCTCATAAGTCATTTCTCCGTAGGCTTTTGAGAGACGAGAGAGGTTCGTTAGTGGATATTTGAGAAAGGAGATAATTCTACTAGTAAACTGAAAATTGAACTTTTTGTCTCGTAATTAAAAGGACCAACAAATATAAGAGATTATGATAATGAAATTGCTATCAAATTAATCAAAAACGGGATCGAGAAACAGTAGATCAAATTTTTGCTCTAACAAATGAAAAGGACTAGTAAATTGAAGGTATTATGATGGTCAAAATTGATTAATGTTGCATTGGCTTCTGTCCCTCATTGATTTCACCTTTTGGCAATTCAATTGTGTTGGCTATAGTGCGGTAATGCAGAAAACCTTTTGAAATTATGAAAGATCAAAGGCTCACCTAGACCTTCATACCCAGCAGAACACCGCACTATCGACACAACTGAATCGACAAAAGGTGAAATAAATGAGGTACCAAAACCAATGCAACATTAATCATCAATGGGGATTGAAGACCAGTAGACCAATTTTTCCTCTAAAAAATGAAAAGGATAGTAAATTGAAGGTATTATGATGATCAAAATTGATGACTAATGTTGTATTGGTTTTGGTCCCTTGTTTATTTCACCTTTTGTTGGGTATGCAGGTCTACGTGAACCTTCGATCTTTCATAATTTCAAAAGATTTGCTACATTCGAATAGAAAAGAGAGTTTAGAATAGATTTTGGTGAACTAATGAACCCTCTCTTCTCTCTCAAAACTCTATTAACAAACCTCCATTCTCTCTCAAATAAGTCAAATCAATGGAAAAACTGCCTATGACAAAGGATATTTCTTGGGGGTTGTTTTTGGTTAATATGGGTTGGGGAGGACAAGTTAGATAGGATAGTGCATTTTATTTTTCTAAAAGATAGGTAATTTAAGTTGATTTGGGTATTTGCATTCATTGAGGGGGTATAAGTGAAAAACTTTGTTTATGGTGAGGATATAGGCCAAATAGTAAAATGAAGGATAAAATTGACTAATTTTCTAAAGCGGAGAGGTACTTTTGATCCCTTTTCTATAAAAGAAAGTACTAAAAAGAACAAAGAAAAAAAAGAGTGATTTAAGGAAATGATAGTACATAGCACTAATGATGAGATTATGGGGAAGGAAAAAACATAACAAATGTAAAAGGATAATTAGAGAAAGTTTTAGTAAGAATAATTAATACAACTGACGATGAAATGAATTAAATATGATAATCTATAATATTTTATTAAATTTTAAGAAGAAATTTTCAGTCTGTCAAGGGAAAAGGGTCAAATATGCCCCTAAATTTTGTAAAAAGGTTCAAATATATCCTCCGTTACAAGTTTGGTATAAATATACTTCGCTGTTAAAGTTTAGGACCAAATATGCCCCTTTAAACGTTAAGTGATTTGCTGAAAATTTGCAAGTTCCTTGTTTCTTTCTTTTTTAAAATTTTTAATGGTCACATAAGCAAATGATTGTCACATAAGTAAAATCTTCTTTAGAACACCGATGCTTGTGGGAGAAACCAGTCTTTTTAGTTCGTTTTCAACCAAGAATAACCCCCTTCCAAAAGTTGAAACAATTCAAATTAGACTTGTCATTTTATCCTTAATGACAAGTTTCATCCTTACTTCAAATTAGACTTTCCATTAAATGTCGTGAAAGCTTCACAGTTAAAGGTGTTATCTAGAAATGGCATAGTAAACTAAAGTGAGAAATTAAACACTACTTACAAGGTTCCAGCAAATGCAGTGTTGAGATATGCTTGATCTTCAGGGAAAACCTTAGCTAGGCCAAAATCACCAATTCTTGGTTGAAATTTGTCATCTAGCAGAATATTTCTGGCTTTGATGTCCCTGTGGACAATCCTAATGTGTGAATCCTCATGAAGATATTGTAATCCCTACAATTATCTGGTACCGAGTTTTCCAATTAAGGAATATGTCACTCTTTTTTGTGAAAAAACAAAACATTACAACCGGTTAGCCCAGAAAATGAAGAACATTCTCGATAAGTCATTACCCTGGAGATACAGGAGAAATAATCCCCTGTATCTGTTGCAATATCAATTGTAATCTTATTTCTTCTACCATCAAACCAAATCCACCAAAATTCCTAAGTTCCATACTTTCACTTTCCTTCACCTTTCTCCTACCAATATACAACATTCCATTCGAGGCCCCAATTACCCTCGTAGAACAATCAGGAGAAAACCCAACAGACATTAACGAATTCGAAAACCTCATCGAATGTGTAACCTTAAACCTCCCATAAGAAAAAACCTTCATATACCCATCCAAAACAG
>NW_025832621.1:0-1069 GCF_002878395.1 Capsicum annuum | reverse complement strand
TTTTCTTAAACTTACTCAGTTCCCTACTGTGATCCCTATTATGAACTTTGTGCTAAGTACCCTTGTATACATAGTCATGCATGGATAAATCAGTGCAGTCATGTAATTATGTATCAGACATGCATTCTCAAAGCGAGAAGTTTGGTTCATATAAATATTAAGTCATGTACTCATAAGTGAATTATCTGCTATGCATCAGATAAGCATGAATCCATCTTATTTGTCATACATTCGATTTTCATGTTCATAATGTTATATTTAGCCATCAGCCATGTAAGTCATGAGATTGTGTGACAGTCTCATTCGAGGATGGATGTCCTCAAGGGGGAGATATTGCAATACCCCATAATTTTCCTAGCTCGAAAAGTTTCCCAAGTATGTTAGAATCTTTCTTAGAAAGATGAATCCACTTTTGTACATATGGTATTTTAAAAAATTTCACTTTTTTTAGGTGATAAATTCAATAAGCTTTCCATTGATACCAAATTCACCAAAATCCGACACCCGGGTGAAGAGTTAGAGCCTTTTTAGTGAGACAGTGTGTCACCCAAGCCTTCAACGCATCACAGAGATAGCTCAAATGGGAATTGTCAGTTTCCCATTTGTCACTTTCCAGTGCCTTGGCGCGATAGTGGCGCGTCGTTCCAAGGATGAAAATCGAGAATTTTTCCAAAAAATTAAATATAAGTTCTAGGGTTAAAAGGCTCGATTTCCCTCCCTATATAAGCCTTATAGCATGAGATTTTGCCGTAATTCAGCAACTTATACTCAATCAATCTAAAAAACTCTCAAGAAAAAAAGCTTCTGTTCTCTTCGAATACAGAATCCAGTTCATAATGGAGGGTTATCATAAGTTAACCTCTAAAGTCCCAAGCTCAGTTATGGTCCAAGTATCTAGAGACGCAGTTCATTTTACGAAATTCAGTTTCTATGTCATGGTTTAGCCTTATTCATGTTCTCAGGGTCCCGTTCATGCATACATCTAGCTTAATCATAGGGTCATCAGTGCTTTTCACTCACGTAACAGTTTTATTAAACTTAGTCAATTCCCTACTATGATCCCCATTAT
>NW_025832620.1:0-1181 GCF_002878395.1 Capsicum annuum | reverse complement strand
ATATATATATATATATATATATATATATATGATATGGTATATATATAACTAACTTTCCTTTTTTATTTTTTGACATTAACTTTCCCTCCATTTTCAAATCCCTCCAATAATCAAAATCCACTCCTCACTATATAACATCCAACAAACTCTCCAAATTTCAAATCTTTAGTAACAAAAGATAAATATTAATTTACATTCCAAAATAGAAAACCTATTTTTTGATTTCATTTTCTATATAAAACCTCATTCAATAAGTTGTTTTCCTCATCATTACAAAGAATTCCCTTGTCTTAAAAAGCCTTAAAATCCCATTCTTTCCACAAAAAATTTTGAATTTTTTCCAAAGAAATCTTGATTTCATTGAAAAACCAATCTTGATTTTTTTTCCAAAAAATTTCTTGATTTTATCATTTTTTGTTGCTTTTCTTTTCGTCGATGACCAAAAAAATCAACACAAGCCTGTTAAGTCAGTTGATTCTTTTAAGAATTTGATTGGTTTGGAAAATGATGTTTTTTGGGAAAATGGAGATTTCAAATGTGTTGAATCTTCTGATTCGGATCCTTGGATTGATAGTTCTAGTTCTTCTGATGATTTAGATATAGTGGAATCAGAATGGTTTGCTAATGATGGGCCAATTGATGCTAAGCCGAAATATGATTTTGAAGTTAAGCTCATTACTCAGCCCAAATTTGATTTTGAGGTTAAGCCCATTACCTCAGTTGGGCCCAAGTGTGATTTGGAACTAAGCCCATTGAGTTAGTTGGGCCCAAGTATGATTTTGAAGCAAAGCCCATCAAGTCACTTGAGCCCAAGTGTGATTTTACAAGGCAAAATGAAGAAAATAAGCCTGTGTGGACATCTAATATTATGTTAAAAACTTACAAGGTATGGACTTTTCAAACTCTTATAATTAAATAAACAATTTATCCCTTTTAGCCTATACTTTTAGTCAATATACATAAATTATAGACTAGTTATACATGAATTATATCATGCTATACACCTACCAGCTACTTTTAGTTAATTGTTATGGCATCTTAATTGATTGTGGTGTCTGGGCTAGCTTCATGAACCTCGACTAAATGTATGTATATTATGCATAACATTTCTGTTATATTTGTATCAACTATATATGTATATGTATGTATATTTGTATGTATATATCAGTTAAGATTCTCAT
>NW_025832619.1:0-1726 GCF_002878395.1 Capsicum annuum | reverse complement strand
AGCTGGTAAGATATTTAATTATAAATGTATTTGACTTTAAATATGTTCCCAGATATATGTTTTTATAAAATACTCATATATATTATTTATGTAATGAGATGCATTTATTAGTATTGTCAGAAAAATTTATTTAAAATATACATATGAATTAGTTTTAGTTGTTATTTGAAAGTTTAGTAGCTTTCCAGATGTATTTAGAAATAATATTATCAATATGCATTATTTGATGTGTAAAAAATCATGTATGCGTATATGTATTTTTTGAACCCGCAGGGTATATATTTCCTTTGGCCTATGGTGTTCTTGATTCCGAAAATGATGCTTCTTAGACTTGGTTCTTTAAAAATCTGAAGGAAGCATATGGCGAAAGAAGAAATATGTGTGTAGTTTCTGATCGTAATGCAAGCATCATAAAAGCTGTAGGTGAGGTGTATAATGACATACCACATTATGCATGTATGTGGCATTTATGGAGAAATGTGAAAAAAAACTTTAGAAAATCACATGATTCATTATCCGATGTATTCTATACAATGGCAAAATCATATTCAAAGACTGAATTTCACAATTTAATGAAGAAGGTGGATGCAGTTGATGTTAGAGTGAAGAATTACTTGGAATTAGCGGGATATGATAACTGGGCTATGTCATATGCATAAGTTCATAGGGGATGGACTTTGACATCAAACATTGCCGAGTCAATTAATGTTACACTGTTATCGGCTAGAGAACTATCAATATATGATTTTCTAGAGGAAGTTAGATTGATGTTTGGTAGATGGAACTGTGAAAACAGACAACAGGCACTGTATACTTTTACGGATCTTATTGGTAAATTTCAACAAATTCTTCAACAAAATAAAGCGGAGTGTACGCGTATAAAGGTATGATGAAATTTATTTATTTATGCTTTATATATATGATTATATACACATTAGAAATTATTTTCTGTAATAAAAATATATATACATGGCAGGAAAATACATATGCTGAGATGGTTAAATACATTTGCAAAACTGTTTCTGACATAACCTTGCAGAAAAATACATATGCTGAGATGGTTAAATACATTTGCAAAACTATTTTTGACATAACCTTGCAAATGTTATTTATTTTAGTAATTAATTTTTTTTATTAATTTTAGGTAATACCTTCATCAGAGTATATTTATACAGTCCATGACAAGGAGAAACATTTTATTGTTTGTCTTAAGGAAAAAAAATGTTCTTGCAATGCATTTCAGTTGGATGAGATAACGTGTGTTCATGCTTGTGCAGTTCTTAATAGCAAGAATTTTAAGAAGGGACCATATTGCTCTGATCTTTACAAGCCAAAAACAGTCTTGCGAACATATGATCTTCCAGTTTATTCTTTACCACACAAAGATGACTGGATAATTCCTAAGAAAATTTTGAATGAGGTAGTTCTGCCACAAAAATACAGCGACCCACTGGAAGACCTCCAAAGAAGGATCGTGGAAAGTCCGGAAGAGATATGTTTGAAAAAAAAAAAATTATTGTGGTTCTTGTGGATGTAAAGGGCATAATAGGCGTTCATGTAGGAAATACAACAAATGATAAGTTGGTTGATGTATTTAGATAATAAACACTTGCAGAACTTTTTTCTTTGATGAAAATATATAAGAATTTTTATTTGAAAAAAAATGTTTGATGTTATTGAAGTTGTTGTTATTAATATGTTGAAATTTTTTTATTTTTTTAAGCTG
>NW_025832618.1:0-2322 GCF_002878395.1 Capsicum annuum | reverse complement strand
ACCCAAATCAGAAGGAGGAAACCGTTCTCAGTTCCGTCCTAAGCCAGCAGTTCCAGCTCTTTCCTCTGCCAGTGCCCCAGTGCCAAAATTCAGAGATGGCAACAGAGATCGAGTACCAGGCTCTAAGTCTTAGGGTAGTGTCAGCAGTTCCCGAACTAATCCCCTGTGTCAGACTTGTGGTAAGAACCACAAGGGTACCTATAGAGCTAGTAGCAATGTTTGTTTCGATTGTGGCAAGCCAGGCCACAGTATTAGAGAGTGTCCACTGTCAGGTCTACAGCATCAGCAGAATCGTTCCACAGCCCAGTTCGGTCACCTAAATCAGTAGGGTACCACTTCCAGTGCTGCTAGTGGGCAACGTCCAAATAGACTCTATGCTTTTCAGAACCAACAGGATCAGGAAAATTCTCCTGATATTGTTACTGGTACATTATAGATTTTCCATGTTCATGTTTACACTTTCCTAGATCCACGTGCATCCTTGTCTTTTGTTACTCCTTATATAGCAGGCGATTTCGGAATCTGTCCTGAAATTTTACCAAAGCCCTTTTTAGTCTCTACCTCAATAGGTAAAACCATCATAGCTCGATGGGTATATAGGAACTGCCCGGTTATGATATTTTAGAAAGCCATATCGGCAGATTTAGCTGAGTTATAGATGAATGATTTTGATGTCATTCTCATCATGGATTGGCTTTATTCCTGCTATGCCACAGTCGACTACAGAAATAGGATAGTTCAATATCAGTTCCCTAATGATCCCTTTCTAGAGTGGAAGGGTAGTACTTCATCTTTTAGGGGTCAGCTTGTTTCCTACCTTCGGGCAAGGAAAATGATTTCTAAGGGATGTGTTTATCATCTCGTTCATGTTAAAGACTCTGGTTCTGAATCTCCTATCTTTGAATCAATACCAGTGGTTAACGAATATTCAGATGTCTTTCCCGAAGATCTTCCAGGCATTCCTCTCGAAAGGAAAATAGACTTTGGCATTGACCTTATTCCAGATACTAAGCCTTTTTCTATTCCGCCATACAAAATGGCACTATCAGAACTCAAAGAACTGAAGAATCAGTTGAAAGATCTCTTAGATAAGGGATTCATTAGACCCAATATTTCCCTGTGGGGCGCACCTGTCTTATTCGTGCGTAAGAAAGATGGTTCTCTCAGGATGTGTATTGATTATTGTCAGTTCAACAAAGTTACGGTCAAGAACAAGTATCCTCTTCCCAGAATAGATGGCTTGTTTGACCAACTTCAGGATGCCAGTTAACTCTCCAATATAGACCTCAGATCAGGGTATCATTAGCTCAGAGTTAGAGAATGTGACATCCCGAAGACAGATTTCCGTACTCGGTATGGTCACTTTGAATTTCTAGTTATGTCCTTTGGTCTTACCAATTCCCCAACCACTTCCATAGACTTGATGAACCATGTGTTCAAGCAGTACTTGGACATGTTTGTCATAGTCTTCATAGATGATATCCTGGTCTATTCCCATATAGAGCGTGATCATTCAGACCATATCAAAATTGTTCTTCAGACTCTCAGAGATCACTAGCTATTCACCAAATTCAGTAAGTATGAGTTTTAGCTAAGGTCAGTAGCATTCCTTGGCCATATTTTTTTCAGTGATGGCATTAGAGTAGATCCTCAGAATACTGAAGCGGTAAGAAACTAGCCTCGCCCTATCTCTCCATCAGATATCCAAAGTTTCTTAGGTTTTGCTGGCTATTATAGGCAGTTTTTTGAGGAATTTTCTTCTATTGCATCCCCTATGTCCAGATTGACTCAGAAGAAGGTCAAGTTTCAGTGGCCAGATCCTTCCGAGAAGAGTTTTCAAGAATTGAAGACTCGACTCACCTCAGCTCCAGTCTTAGCTCTTCTAGATAGTTCAGATAGGTTTGTAGTATACTGTGATGCATCCAGATTAGGTTTGGGTTGTGTCCTCATGCAGCATGGTAAGGTCATATCCTACTCCTTCAGGCAGTTAAAGCCCCATAAGAAGAATTATCCTACTCATGATCTTGAGTTAGCAGCCGTAGTATTTGCCTTGAATATTTGGAGGCATTATCTATACGGAGTTCATGTAGATGTCTTCACAGTTCATAAGAGTCTCCAATATGTCTTTTCTCAGAAAAATCTCAATCTTCATGAGAGAAGCTGGTTAGAGCTCTTGAAAGATTATGAAATAAGTGTCCTTTATTATCTGGGAAAGGCAAATGTTGTGGCCGACGCTCTCAGTAGACTCTCCATAAGTAGTGTTTCCCACATTAAGGATAGCAGGAGTAAAATAGATTAGGAAATCCATCATCTTGCCAGACT
>NW_025832617.1:0-1547 GCF_002878395.1 Capsicum annuum | reverse complement strand
GTGACACTCTTTGCTTCATTTTTAGGAAGTACAATCGCTTCCACCCAATTTGATACATAGTCAACAGCTACTAGTATGTACTTCATGCCACACAAACTCACATAAAGTCCTATGAAGTCTATGCCCCATACGGCAAAAACTTCCAATTTTAAGATAGGGGTCAAAGGTAGTTCATGACTTCTCATAATAGTAACTTGTCGTTGGCATTGATCACAGGTAGAAACATAGTCATGAGCATCTTTGTATATGGTTGGCCAATAATATCCACATTGTAGGATCTTATGAGTTGTTTGGTCCCCTCCATGGTGACCCTAAACTGGTGATGAGTGACATGTCTCCAGTATGCTCATCATCTCACCTCAGTTATGCAGTTATGAATGATTCCAGATGCACAAATTTTGAAAAGATAAGGTTCATCCAAGAAAAATTTTCTTACCTCATGCATGAATTTCCGTCTTTGTTGATATAATAGATCTTTTGGGACTAGGTAATTTGATAAGTAATTTGCATAATCAACAAACCATGGAATCAAATAATTTGAAGCTGCCAATATCTGTTCGCCTGGGAAGCTATAGTCAATCTCCAAACCCTTAGCAATTTTCTTCATAACTTCCTCCTCTAGTCTAGACGAGTGATCTGCAACTTGATTCTCCGTACCTTTTTCGTCCTTCACCTCAAAATCAAATTGATGAAACAGCAGCACCCACTAAATAAGCCTTGCCTTTTCATTTTCTCAGATATTAAGTACCGCAATGCTGCATGATCGGTGTGCACGGTCACCTTTGTCCTAATAAAGTAAGATCTAACTTTTTCAAAAGGCAAAAAGCACTGCCAATAACTCTTGCTCCATAACGGTATAGTTATTTTGCACAGGGTTTAGTGCCTTACTAGCATAGTAGATGGGATAAAGGATCTTTCTTTTCTTTGGCCTAGTATAGACCCTAAGGCCAATCCACTAGCATCACACGTAATTTTAAAAGTCAAAGTCCAATCAGGAGACATAATGATTGGGGAAGACACCAATTTCTCTTTAAGTTTTCAAAAGTCCTATTACGTGCATCATTAAAATCAAACTTTAACTATTTCTCGAGCAGCTTGCAAAGTGGACCAGTAATCATCGAGAAGTCCTTGATAAATTGTCTATAAAAACCTGCATGTCCTAGGAAACTCCGAATCCCCTTTAAAGAAATTGGATAGGGTAATTTTTCAATCACCTCCACTTTTGCCCGATCAACCTCTATGCCTCACTTTGAAATTTTGCGCCCAATCATAATTCCTTGTTTAACCATTAAATGGTACTTTACCCAATTAAGTACCAAGTTGCATTCGTCACACCTCTATAGAGCTATTGTCAAGTGCTTTAGACATTCATCAAAAGAGTCCCACACCACCAAAAAAATCAGCCATAAATACTTCAATGGTGACTTCTACCATAATGGAAAAAATGGATATAATAATCTATGAAAAGTGGTTGGGCATTGCATAGCCCGAATGGCATTCGTTTGAATGCAAACGTCCCATAAGGACATGTAAAGGCGGTCTTATCT
>NW_025832616.1:0-1190 GCF_002878395.1 Capsicum annuum | reverse complement strand
TTGCTGGTACTGATAGTTCGGTTACCTGGCTGTTTGTTTGTTTTTTAGAACTATTTCCCTATTTAGATGTCTTTATTGGTTCCAAATGACCACCAAACAAAAACTTTAATAAAATGATATCGAATGTAAAATCTTACTTCTCCAATGCATTTAGAACGTTGAAATCTCTGTGATTGTATATTTCATTTGGTCATATTGGATTTTGGATGCTTCCTAAGGCATTGGCCGAATCTTGGAATCAAATTCCAAGTTTGAACCATCATCTGTCATGGATTGAGATACTGCGATCGGGGTAGGTTGAGTGCGATCGTGATAGCCACGATCACGGCCTAGCGCATATGCGCAATCGCGCTTCCTGAGATCTAGGCAAGGTCTATTTAAAGGCTCTTTTGGATGAGAATTGGCCCTTTCTTCCATTGCTTTGAGTCCCCAATCCCTAATAGAGTGTAAAATCCTTAAAGTGGGTCTTGTGGGTTGATTGGGAGCTCGAATAGCTTGTGTATTCGTGATTAACATCAAATCTAAGGGATGATTTCTTCAATTTTGGTGTTGAATTCATTATTATTAGACCCCAAACCCCAAATGAATTGAGGCTTGATTTAAGCCCCAAATATGGTTATTTTGCACAAATTTCTTGAGAGTTATAACTCCCAAGTGGTATTTGAGCAATGGTTTGGTCTCAAAAACTCATTTTTCATATGTGGGACCTACTTAGGGATTTTTGGTGTCATTTAAGACCCGAAGCACAATGGTGCAATATGGGTGTTGTTAATCTCGTAATAATGCACAGATTAAGTTTTTGATAGCTTGTCTCATAGAAGAAGCTTTGAGGAAAGGGAAAACGAAGATTGTTGGTTCTTGTGCTATTTGGACTCAAGGTAGGTTAGGCTTGCTTGTTAGATTGAGCTTTGTTGTTGTATAATTTTTATATCTAGATAAGATTGGGCGGGGTCTTAGATGTTGAATTAGAAGATGGAAATGTTTGGGACTAGTTGGATCACTTAGATCTTGAAACACATTAAGTGAGATAGTTGACTCGTAGCCTAGAACCTTGGTTAATTGGACTTGTTATCTCATGAATAGTATGAGAATACTATAGTTGCTGTAGTAGATGAGAGTGACCTTATTCACTCACCTTAAATGTATATTGACCTAGATATTCTTAGTGGTGGAACGACTTTGGTTGCTTG
>NW_025832615.1:0-1931 GCF_002878395.1 Capsicum annuum | reverse complement strand
ATAATCTGAGTTTACTAATACTGTACTATTGATAACTGAGTGACTATATCTGACAGTCTTGATTTTATGAAATAGTGTTGAGTTCCATAGTGAACTAAGTGACTGTATCTAACAGTCCTGAATCTGTAGAACTGAACTGAGTTCTATGCTGAGACTGAATCTGAAATTGAGACTGTGGGAGGTAAACATCTAACTAACATGCCCCTTTTCTGAATTAATTGGGGTTCAACATATAACCATAGTTGGAAGGGTGTCAGTACCTCACCACGGGTAAAGACAAGTTGTGAGTTTACCTTCTCTGACAAAAAGTTCTTTCGTCAACCCTCATTGGCAGGAAAACTCGTATGAGATATATCAACCCTAATTTGGCAGGAAGATATCTCAACCTATGCTGGCTACGTAGTTTTATAACGCAGGAATTGCTACTAAGGGTCAAACCCTATGTTGGCATTAATGGCCCCATCCCTAGGTACGCTTGGTGCTGAATCCTACTCCTAACTGAAAGACACTAAATTGATTTCTAAACTGTTCTAGGCCTGACTGAACTGTTACTGATCCTGCTGTCTAGCTGAACTAGATTGAGTTCACTGAGTACTGAACTGATTACTGACTAAATTCTGTGAACAGGCTGAGTTTACTGATTTCTGGATTGACTACTACTGGATTCTGAACTAAATGCTGCTGAGTTCTAAACTAAAGGCTGAATACTGATTAATGAGTACTACTAAAACTATTCTATAACTACTATAGCTCTAGGTAAACAACTAAGTTTTTGGGTATTAAATACCCCCAGGACTCGATAGCATGAACATAAATCATAGCATAAACTTGAAAAGCATAACCATGTGCACTTGATCATAACTCATTCATTGAGATATTTTATCAATCACTTGCAAGATATAACTTGCACATAAGCGAGCATGACATTATTTTTTCCCTCTTTCTAGTTCACATGAGCAATTCATCAAACACTTGGAGAATATAATCCATGCACATGACACTAAATAACATATAGGCATCATAATTCAAATCCTCATTTATAATTTCAAGGGTTTAACATGGTTTCACTTGATTCTATACATATATCAAATAACTCCATATGAATCTTGTAACAAATAAGGATTAGAAATCCAATTAATCATTATAATCATGAATATAATTAAACCCAACATGAAATTCATGGAATCAATACACTTGAAGTTTTAAAAATAGTTTTTTGGACTCCAAGGGCGGAAGGGACCCTTGGATGAACATTTGACATACTTTAATGCTTGAATTCTGAAAGATTGCTAGGGAGTTCTTGAGTCTTGAGTTTGAATTTAAATCTTCTAGGGTTTGTTCTTGAGAGCAATTTGTGAAGAATGAGTGAATTTTGCCCTTAAAAGGGTTTAGTTTTGTGTTTTGGGGGCTGCTAAGTGTGGGAAAAAGACCCACATATCCCTAAGGACGCGGCTTTTTAAATATTGAAAATTGGTTTAGCGACGTGCATACCGACACACCATGTCGTTGGCAATGATGCGATGGCCAACGTATCATGTCGAGTCACTAGAATTTGCACTAGGAGATAGAGGAAAATATTCATCGACACGATAGGCAATGCGGCGCGTCTAGATCGCATCGATCCACTTATTTGGACTTCTAAACGTGGTTCAAACGAAGTCTAAAAATTTTGAAACTTGTCCGAAAACACCCACTGACATTCCTGATCATGATTCAACCTAAAAATCATTACTTTAAAGTCATGAGGGTCATGAAATAGAGTCACCAACTTACAAAGGCTAAAATAACACTAAGTCTAAATACTTGGCTAAAATTTTCTAAGTCTGGGACCCTTTAACAAGCTTTAAAGGACTGAGTTAAGCTTAGGATTTTACGAGGTTTTACAGGATATTAGTGCATTAAATCACAATTATGTCTCATCTACTCATTTG
>NW_025832614.1:0-1514 GCF_002878395.1 Capsicum annuum | reverse complement strand
ACTGAGCTGCAGAATGATTTTGCTGACCCTGAAGACTTGACTACAGACGTTCCCTAATCCTGTGGCCTGGCTTACCACAACTAAAATAGACATCACTACCGGCTCTGCAAATGCCCTTATGGTTCTTACCACAAGTCTGACAAAGGGGAATCGTTCGGGCACTCTTAACACTACCCTGAGATTTAGAGCCTGGCTCTTTGTCTCTATTGCCGTCTCTGAACTTCAGCATTGGAGCGCTGGCAGAGGAAGGAGCTGGAACGGCTGACTTGGAGTGAAACTGTGAACAGTTTCCTCCATCTGACTTGGGGTGAGCAAAGTTTAAATTACCTGACCTTGCTATCTTGTTCTGCCTCTCCCTAGTCTTAAACTTCTGCTCTTCTACTTGTTGGGCATGGTTTATGAGTCTGGTTAATGTCATATCACCGATCAGCATCGCAGACCTACACTCATTTACCACGCTATCGTTGACCCCTGACACGAGCTTACTCATCTTAGCCCTATTGTCTGGAACTACATGAGGAGCATACCTAGCTAGCTGAGTAAATCTGAGAGAATACTCCCTAACCATCATATTCCCCTGCCTGAGGTAGATGAACACAAGAACCTTGGCTTTTCTTAGCTCTTGGGAAAAGAATCTGTCTAAGAAGGCCGTACAAATTCCTCCCACTCGATAGGGCATGCATTATCTAACCTCTCAGACTTCCACTGTTTGTACCAATCATGGCAACATCCTGTAACTGGTAGGCGGCTAACTCGGCACTCTCAATTAAAGTAAAACCTATGATGTCAATGGCCTTCTAGACTTGTTCAATGAATTCTTGAGGGTCCTCATCAGACTTAGACCCATGGAAAGATGGAGGGTTCATCCGGGTAAAGTCCCGAACCCTAGCTGCTTTGGGATTGGCCACTGGATTGGCCAGAATTACTGGTGGCCGTTCATTCTGTGCAGCTACGAACTGAGCAAGTGTGGTAAATACGGCTCTAAACTCCGCATGGGAAACATGTTCGCCCAAAGGGTCTTCGGGCTGAGTAGTTGGCTGGTTTCTTCTCTTGGGGGACATGGTCAGGAATAAGAGAAGAATGAATTAGACTGAGAGTTTAACTTGTGATTATGCTCACTAGCATGACATGAATACTGAAGAAAGGAAACTGTTCCTAAAACATCTTATAGCCTCCTGTACATAAATGTGGCGCACAATACACCCATGTATAAGACTCTACTAGATACGACTTTCAGGCTTCCTAGGACTCTATTGAACCTTAGGCTCTGATACCAAGTTTGTAACACCCCAATTCGCTGAACCAGAATGCTACATGGTGCTCATGACCTCGAGGGACCACAAGCTAACCCATGACTGATATTTATACCTTTATACTACAAATCATGATATAATAATGTGGAATACATAAAACTGTAAGGCCATAAGGTTCAACTGAATAAAATCATGTGGGCGAAAATACCCAAAACAACTCAATCTGAAAGCTAAGTCTGAACATAAATCTAAAAGCCTCTA
>NW_025832613.1:0-3121 GCF_002878395.1 Capsicum annuum | reverse complement strand
TAGGATTCAGCACCAAGCGAATCCAAGGATGGGAACTCACCTGCCAGTAGAGGGTCTGATTCTTAGAAGCAGTCCTTGCGTTCTAAAACTATGTAGCCAGCATAGGTTGAGACATCAATACCTATCAGTTGAGGGTAGAGGAGGTGTCTTAACCTGTCAGATGAGGGTCACTCATAGCTTGTCCTTACCAGTGGTACGATATTGACACCCTTCCAATCAGGGCAGAGATTGGGCCCCAGGTTAGCTGTTATAGCATATTTGGGGCATGTCAGTTAGATAATTACTTCCTACAGTTTCAGTATCAATCTCAGTAAAAGAACTCAGATAGTTCTTCAGGATATCAGGACTTTTAGATACAGTCAACTCAGATATAGTACGGAACTCAGATAGTTCCATCAGATTTAGGACCGTTAGATACAATCATTCATGCTATCAGTTATCAGAACTTATGTTATCAGACATATCAGTTATCAAAATTCAGTTATCATTCATGATATGTTATTAGTAAATATATGTCATCAGTATTCATACTTAGTAGTCATGTTATCACGAACTCAGTTTTAGGATGTTATATACGGTAAATCAAATCAGTTCTTCACAAATAGAGCTATCAGAAACAATCATTCCTGTATCAATAATATAGTATCAGTCTCTCATTGTTCAGTAATACAGTATCAGTTCCTCACTTATTAGTGAATTACATATCAATATTAGTAAACTCAGTCATTCAGTATCTTAGCATCTGTAAACTCATGTTGTTAGTATTTAGACTCAGTAGTCAGTATCACCACGAGTGTAGTTGCAGTTACGTATATATGTATGTATTCTCACATTCATATCAGTCAGCATTATTCATGTATATAAAACCCTATCCATTTATCCTACCTCACTTGTATACTCAGTACATTCAGTTGTACTGACGCATTCGCGCCATTGTGTTTTGTTTGACGCCATAGGTACATAGGCACAAGTTTCAGAGCAACAGTAGCATTGCAGATTTCAGCAGTCAGCACTCCTCTTTATTTGAGGACAATATTATTATTACTTTATTACAGTATTTCAGATTAGTTTTCAGTTCATGGAGTTAGTTGGAGACATGTTCTTTCAACTTCTTCTTCAGTTCAGTTAGAGGCTTTCGGACCTAGATGTTAGATTAGATGTTCAGACTTCAGTATTTATGTTCCTTTTTGGTATTGTTATACTATGTTTTTCAGATATGTATCAGTATTGAACCTTATGGCCTTACAATTTATGTTTCTGCATATTCTATGAGATATTATGCAGTTTACAGGTACAAATATTAGTCATGGATTAGCTTGTGGTCCTTCGGGGTTATGAGCATCGTGTAGCGTTTTGGTTCAAAAAATTGGGGCATTACAAACTTTGTATCAGAGCTTAAGGTTCAACAGTGTCTTAGAAAGTCTGATAGTTGCATCAAGTAGAGTCTTATACATGGGCGTGTTGTGCACCACACCTATGTGTAGGAGGCTATGAGATATTTTAGGAACAGTTTCCCTTCTTTAATGTCTCAAGATCGTGCTATAGCAAGTTTCTCTAAGGAAACCATGTAGATTCATATCATGCACCCCTCATGTTCACTTTACCTTACTTTCAAGGTAACAGAAATAGTGAAGTTCAAAGTCCTAAAGATAGGGCTTTCTCAAATAGTCCCTACAGTCAGTTATGGGATTAGCCAGAGAGTGAAACAGTA
Organism: Capsicum annuum; assembly: GCF_002878395.1. NCBI lineage: Eukaryota > Viridiplantae > Streptophyta > Magnoliopsida > Solanales > Solanaceae > Capsicum > Capsicum annuum. The sequence continues at coordinate 1,410 of NW_025832613.1, read as the reverse complement.
TCCCATCGGTTCATTAAATTTCCAAGGTCGTACAGATTTTATTCATGGTCATGAGAACTCATTCTTGAACCTAGAAGTTTAGCAATAGTAGAGTTGGGATAGTTATTTTATTTGATCAGATTTCGTATTCATAGGGATTAGATCAGTAGGCTTTAATAGTACAGGCTAAAAATTTAAGTTTATTGACTCGAAATTAAGCATGAAGGTGTGAATGCGATATTAGCAATATATGAGGAAACAAAATTAGATGATGTGTTTAGTAAGACAGGCAGGTGTTGAACAGAATGTAGGTATGTGATGGTAGATCAAGTACCTAAGCCAGGACCTCAGATTTCTGTAGTAGAGCCAGTATGTATAGAAAGCAGTAAGGGAAGACAATTCCAGACCCATTCTCATCTCAGTGCAAAGTTTTTTACTTCAGCTATCACGAAACCAACTCAGGCATTGCATACCAACTCTATGGTCACGAACTATGCTCATGTATCTCTTTTTCCATAATCATGTATGAATTCAATTTCCATCATAAGGAGTCCCTTTTACTCCACAGTATGAATCATGTTCCATGAGCACAATCTACTTTCACGCACTTTCCACGGGATCATGTACCCTTTCAATTCCCAGCATAAGGGGTTTAGTTCTAGCTCCCTCAGTGTTACGAATCATGTATCACAAATATAGAAATTTCAGACTCAGGACATGTTGCTCATGACTCATGTACACAGATCTTGATTTACAGTATAGTCAGTTTCCATGACTCATGCCATGCCCTTACAGATTAGATAGATTCAAACTACATCATGTATATTCTCAGTTCAGACCTTCGTGGTAAATCCATGTTGTTGATATTCTATTTCTCAAATTTTCATTCATGTTTCAAGTTCAGTCAGTTCCATTCATGTTTCAGGTCCTCCTGATTAAATCCTTCAGTAAGCTCTCCTTATGAAACTGTGTAGTGATGAGCAGTAGCTTATATCAGAGAGAGTAAATATTTCTTATTAAGAGAAGATTATTGCATGATTGTGTTACACGAGGGTGTAGTTATAATGATAGGCCTGAATATCGCATTTGTGTCTAAGCAAATGGCTAGCAAAAGGTTGGAAGTAGAAGTTGTGAAAGTGTAGAGTGTGATTGTATGTTCGGACCCTTGACTTGTCAGCACCATTAGGTAACTATCAACAATTCAGTTAGCAGTTACTCAACTATTAGTGCCTTAGTATCTCAGCCAACAGAAGGCTTCATCCTCACGATTCATGATATGTTCCTAACAGTCACATAAATTCATAATATGTCACTGACACCCTCAGTTTAGATTCCTCGGTGAATCCGTTGGGTCGATGTTTCGTCCCCCAGTCCTCAGATACAGCGTCATCTTAGTAATCAATATTTAGTAAAGGACTCAGATAGTCCTAC
>NW_025832612.1:0-2136 GCF_002878395.1 Capsicum annuum | reverse complement strand
CCCAATCATGAGCAATATCTTTCAGCCTATAGGATGCTAATTCCACATTCTCCTCCTCTGACACATGCATAATTTAGGTGATCTTCTTTACCTCTTCTAGATACAACTGTGGGTCCTCACCAGTTACTGACCCAAAAAATTTTAGAGGGTTTATTCTCATAAAATTTTGGATTCTGGATGCCTGAATCCCCATCTTGCTAGGGTGGGGTTGCAGTCTATCATTTCCCTAAACACTAGTGGTCACAGCCTAGGCTAGTACCTGAAAAGCTGCCCGAAATTCTTCATATGATACATTCTCATTCAAAGGATCTGCGGGCTACGGGGCTGACTCATTCTTTGTTCTCTTCTTAGGAGGCATGTTCTACAAACAGAAGAGGAACAAGGATTAAACTAAGAGTTCAACTTGAGCTTTTGCTCACTAGCACGATATGAGTACTGAAAGAAGGGAAACTATTCCTAAAACATCTTATAGCCTCCTGTACATAAATATGGCATGCAACACACCTATGTACAAGACTCTACTAGATGTGGCTTTTAGACTTCCTAGGACTCTATTGAACCTTAGGCTCTGATACCAAGTTTGTAACACCCCGATTTTCTAAACCAAAATACTACACAGTGCTCATGACCCCGAAGGACCACAAGCTAACCCATGACTGATATCTGAACCTGTAACTGCATAATATTCATATAAAATGTGGAAACATGAACAAAGAGGGAATAAGGTTCAATCTTGAAGAATAAGATATCAGAAATAAGGTGATATCACAGTACCAAAACAAAACTGAAAATACTAAAGTCTAAATCTGAAAACTCTATAATCGTCTGAAAGCCTCTAAACTATCTGAATAAGGAGTTGAAGGAACATGTCTCCAACTAACTCCCTAAACTGAAAATAAACTGAAATATTGGAATAATAAATGTAACGATCATGTCCTTGAAAGATAAGGACTCACTTCTTACTGAACTATTACTCCTGATCCGAAATCTGCACCTAAGAACCTATAGTGTAACATAAAAAGAAAGCATCATAGCGTAAATGCGTCAGTACAACTAAAGTACTAAGTATACGTGGGGGTAGGCTAAATGCATGGGGTTTATATGCATGAACATGCTGACTAATATGAATGTGAGAATACATACATACATACATACATACATACGTAACTGCTACAAAACTCGTGGAGATACTGACTACTTGAGTTTGAACTCTGACAACATGAGTTTCATGATACTGAGATAGTGAATGACTGATGACATGGATGACTGTATCTAACAGTCCTAATTATGGGGAAAACTATTTGAGTTCCAAACTATTTCTGAACATCTAAATCTGAGATCAGTCCTAGCTGATGAGTGATCTCTGAAAATGATAATGAGAATACTCGACTGAATCTGAGATTGAGATCAAGCCTGTCTACCGAGTGACCTCTATATATAATAATAAGCATCTGAATATGGGACCAAGCCTATCTGACGGGATGGTCCAGGAATCATTGGAACTATCTGAGTTCCTTACTGAGATTGATGATTGTATCTGACAGTCTTGATTCCTGATTTCTACTCTGAAGACTGATACTAAAATTGTAACTGTACTGTGACTGTGGGAGGTAGTAACCTAACCGACATGCCCTGCTACTATATTGGTGGGGTCCAATCTTTGCCCTGATTGGAAGGGTGTTAATACCATGCCATGGGTAGAGACCTCTGCTATGGTCAAGCCTCTCTAACGGGTGACCCTGAACAGGAAATCAAGCCTAAGTTAATATAATAGTAAAGTTTAGCCCTAATTTAATGGGTGACCTTGTCCTGCACTGGCTACGCAGTTCTGGAGTACAGGGATTGCTGCTAACGGTTCTACCTCTCTAACGGGGAAACCACCATCCCCATACTCGCTCGGTGCTAGTTCCTACTCCCAACTGAAAGACACTGAACAAATTTACTAAGCTGAACTGACTAACTGAACTAAACTGATTCTAAGTTTACGGAGTTCCTTGGACTGATGGAACACTACTAACATCTAATATCTAGCTAAGTCATGAGATTGCAGATCTTACTGAGTTTTCATGAGATTTCTGAGTCTTTCCTAAGTCACATGACTAACTGAAATCTATGGAACATAGCTTGACTGAGGAT
>NW_025832611.1:0-2342 GCF_002878395.1 Capsicum annuum | reverse complement strand
GATATTCAGATCTCATTATTTTCAGTATTTATGACTTATTTTGGTATTGTTATACCTTTTTCAGACATTTATTCAGTTTGAAACTTATGTTCTTTTATGTTTATATTTTTGTATTTTATGATATATTATGCAGTATACAGGTACAAATATCTGTCATGGGTTAGCTTGTGGTCCTTCGAGGTCATGAGCACTGTGTGGCATTCCGGTTAAAAAAATTGAGGTTTTACAAACTTGGTATCAGAGCCTAAGGTTCAATAGAGTCCTAGGAAGTCTGAAATCCACATATAGTAGAGTCTTGTATATGCGTGTGTTATGCACCACACCTATGTGCAGGAGGCTATGAGATGTTTTAGGAACAGTTTCCCTTCTTTCAATATTCATGTTGTGCCAGTGAGCAGTTAGATTTGTATAGCTTGTTTTCTCATCCTTGCTTCTATTCATGCTATCTAAAACCTTAGAGAATGTAACAATTTCAAGGTAGAACCTCCTAGTAGTTGCAAGTTTAGTTCATCTCATCCATCATGCATTAGTTTCATACTCCCAAAGTTTAGTTATAATCTAGTTCGTAGATGCCCTGTGCATCACCCAGTATCTCCATAAGGTAAGCATTCTTAGAGGGACATAGCGTCCCAAGGGGGAGATACCCTACTTTCTCTTGACGCTCTCATGCCTTAGATCCTTCAATTTCTCCTTACATAATGAATTCAGTCTATAATAGAGGGTACTCATAAGTTGACCTTCAAGTTAGACCTCAGCTGTAAGTCAAGTATTCAGAGGTTTAGTTCAGTTCATGATGTTCAGTACATATGTCACATAGCAGAATCAGTCATGTTCTCATGTTTCAGTTCAATCTTAGTGCCTTTACCATTGCATATTCAGTCGTATGTTCATGAGTCAGTTCAGTAATGTATTCACACAGCAGATATGAATGGTCAGCTTATCAGTACTTTCAGTCATGCATTTACGTGTCATGTCAGTCATATAATCATGCATTAGATATGCATGGATTTAACTTATCAGTTAAGCATCAGATATGCATTCTCAGTTTGAGAAACCCAGTTTATCGGAACACTCAGTCCTACATTTATAAATCAGCTACCCATGCATCAGATATACATGTACAGTATGATATGCTCAGTTTTCAGTCATGTCAGCCATGAAATCATGATCATTCATTCATGCTATATATTTTTGTAAGTTGTATTTTCTCTCATCTCAGCCAGTATTATTCGAGGACAAATGTTCCCAAGGGGGAGATATTGTAAAACCCCATATTTTGGACTAGAATGAAAAGGCATCATTCCTATGCGTGGATATTTCAAAAGCCTCAAATCCTATGTAACTTTAGTGTGTTAATCAATTATGTAGTGTGGGAATCTATTTTAGCATGAATTTAGATAATATAGGTCCCTTAACTCAAGTACAAGTTGAAAGCTTTCCTATCATTTAAGTTTTAGTGAGCGTCAAAACTTGGGTGAATTTCAATCGACCATAACTTGTTGTATATGAAAAACTGGGTGGTTTACTATATATCAAATGAAATATCTTTGAATTAGATTTCCAACGATACCAATTTTTCATAAATATGATATTGGAGCAAAGATTATCCTCATTTTATTCTAGCATGTCAAGCTGGAAAACAGTGATGACGTTTCTGACGAGCTATCACGTTTCTGATGACCTTTTTGATGACATCATCACATTCTGATGATGTCGCCAGCCCTGGATAAAAAATCAAGAATTTGGACCCCTTTTGTGATAACCATTCGTGACGGCCTATCACGGACCTGACGGCCTGTCACGGATGGCGTCAAGTATATTTTTCCAGCAATTGAGGGACATTTTAGTAAGGGTATTTTGGTCTTTTTTCTTCACTTCCCACGACTTATAACCCTCAAGGAACGTATTATCTTCCATTCTCTTTAGTTAAACATCTCAAAAAGCTATCTCATAACTCTCAACCACAAAATTAGGGTTTCCTTTCAAGATCAAAACTCTCAAGAACAAGCCCTAGGGTTTTCATAAAAGAGTCTATTTCAAGGGAATTTCGTTATCAATCTTCATGAATTCTTAATCTAAGGTATGTGTAGTGTTCATCCATGGAGCTCAAGAATCATGTTTTAAATTATAAATTGTAATTTCTTTGTTGTTTTATGACTATATTCATGTTAATGATTGTTGTTTGGATTCAAGGCTGTGTCTTGATGTGTTTTTCATGAATCATGTGAATAGGTTAGTTGGAAACCCATGAATTTGGGTGGTTCAAGATTTCTAAATTTGTTAAGTACACCTATTCTCAATATTATGCATGCAAGGTGTTTGATAAAATGCTTACGATGCTA
>NW_025832610.1:0-1092 GCF_002878395.1 Capsicum annuum | reverse complement strand
TTTTTAGGAGGTACCCGTAAAGAATTTTATTTCCTTTTTTTCATATAGTTTGGGATCAAGAGTTCTTCTCTTAGGAAAACTTTCTGAGTCATACGCAATTTATTCCCTTTTTAACTACCCACATTCTTCATCTCTTTATTTTGTCCCATTACTTGACTCTATCCTTTTAATAGTTACCTTTTCTTCTTGGGACCAGTTCCCTTGGATACTTTCTTTCTTTTCATCACTTATGGTATTATGCCTTATTCCAACAAGGTTTAATAAACCTTGACTTGGATGAACTAAGACAAAGTTTTTTATGGCTTTGGTTACTGAAAGATCAACATATTTGATGAGGCCCTATTCAATTTGGTTTTCTAGTGAAAGAGAATAAGAAGGATCAGTTTGGTTTAGTGGAGGCAACTTGAGATGAGTTGAGATTCAAACTGGGAAATAGTCTATTTTAGCAATTTAAAGAGATGATTGTTGTCATCAGAGAATGTTCCCCTTTTTTGAGATAAAATATTTGGTTTTGATAAGAGTGACTCTTCATTTTGCAAACCAATTGACATTTTTCACAAGGGAAGGAAAAGATATATGGCTTTCACAGACAGTATATATTAGGACTATTAAAGCATACTTTAGTGATACTAATCTGAGAGATAACATTGGATCCTTCTTTTTTTTGAGTGAATCTTCAAATTTGTGCAAATTATATTTATCACTCCCTAAGTTGTTCCTATAGGTGCATACCTCCAAGGGTATAGTAGTGAGTTAGACTAAAATGCACCCACTTTATCATGGATACATATCTTCTAAACATAGCCAAATTTTGGAAGAGACATTGATTCACATGATAGGTTAGACTACTTTGATCAATCCTGCTTCAGACCTCTGTATACCTTTCTTGTTCCACATCTTGTTCTTAATGTAGGTCTGAGGATCGGATCCCAGACTTGAATTCATTCAAGTATCTGTAGATTTTTCTTCTGGGATGAATTTCCAAGGGACCATGTCCCTGAGAATCAATACTTGTTTGCAATCACAAGCTTCACACACTTTCTTATAGATTATCATATTTCACAGGACAAGGATTAGAACCTTGAAATCCTC
>NW_025832609.1:0-1032 GCF_002878395.1 Capsicum annuum | reverse complement strand
TTAAAAGAAAAAAAAGATTTTATTAAACTGAATGCCTTGTTGATGAGCAATATTGAGTTATTTTAGGTTTACCATTTATATTTTTTGATATCTAGTGTCATGCGCAAGCAAAAGTAAAAAGTAACTTAGGTGATTCGATTGAAGGTCAAACAAAGAATAAATTTGTGTGTGATTTTAAAAGAAAAAAAATATTTTATCAAACTGAATACCTCGTCGATGAGTAATATTGAGTCATTTTAGTTTTACCATTTATATTTTTGAAATCTAGTGTCATGCGCAAGTGAAAGTAAAAAGTAACTTAGGTGATCAGACTGAAGGTCACACAAAAAATAAATTTGTGTGTGATTTTAAAAGAAAGAAAAGATTTTATTAAACTGAATGCCTTGTTGATGAGTAATATTGAGTCATTTTAGTTTTACGGTTTATATTTTTTGAAATCTAGTGTCAAGTGCAAGCAAAGCAGAAAGCAATTCAAGTGATTAGACTGACGGTCAAACTAAGAATAAATGTGTGACCCCTTAAAAGAAAGAAATTGATTTTATGAAACTAAAATCTCTGTTGTTGAGTAATATTGAGTCAATTTAGTTTTAGAGTTAATTATATTTTCTGCAATTAGTGTCAAGTGCAAGTGAAGCAGAAAGCAATTCAAGTGATCAAACTGATAGTCAAACTAAGAATAAATGTGTGACCCTTAAAAGAAAGAAATTGATTTTATGAAACTAAAATCTCTATTGATGAGTAATATTGAGTCATTTTAGTTTTACAGTTAATTATATTTTCTGAAATTAGTGTCAAGTGCAAGGAAGCAGAAAGCAATTCAAGTGATCTGACAGTCAAACTAAAAATAAATGTGGGACGTCTTAAAGAAAGAGATTTAGATTTTATGATACTAAAATCTCTTTTGATGAGTGATATTGTCACTTTAATTTTACGGTTTATATTTTTGTAAATTTAGTGTCATGAGAAAGAGGTGATTAGATTGAACGTCATACTAAGAATAAATGTTTGATCTAAAATAGATTTTATGAAATT
>NW_025832608.1:0-2098 GCF_002878395.1 Capsicum annuum | reverse complement strand
ACAGTACTGTTTAAAAAAATTACACTACTAATAATTGAATGAATTTAACATGTCATTGTCATAGGTAAATTCATGATTTAAAATTTAGGTTCTACAATTATTTCAAGTTAATAATACAATGATTGTAATTGAGTTCATAATCAAATATTTATAAATATTTAGTGAATTTCTTAATAAAATCGTAATAAGTCCTCTAGATCCACCCTTGTTTATCTCATGCTAAATGCCTTTATTTTCTAAGTAAGCTACTTCGTCAATCTCAACTTATGTATGTTCTTAACAATTAGTCAAATGAATTCTCAATATGGGAAAAGTATAACACAATTGAGATTGAGAGAGCATTCAATGTCATCTATGATAAACAAACTACGTACATATATATATAATTATTATTTAGATGACTTAGTTGGATCACTTTATATTGTAATTAGTCTGTATAAATATATTAAATTGGCTTAACATAATTTGTGCCCCATTCATGTGACTAATGTTTGTTTTTTCTTCTACTTGTTACTCTTCGGGACATAATAAAATAACAGGTACCAAACATAGCGGGAATGGCACTTGGAGTGCTCCAAATGGTATTATATGGAATATACAGAAATTGCGAATCAAACGACGCCGGTACAAAGAAAGAATTACCCATTGTGGTAAAGGTGGATCAAGAGAACCCTACAAAAGTAAATTCTGAGGTTTGTCCCGTTGATATTCCATCCATGGACAGTGAAAACGAAGAGACCAAAGATGGTAACTCTCAAGTTTAAAAGAGGCTTCAAAAGCATGCAAAGACAATAAGTTGGAGGGTGCTACTAAACTAAACCTTATAATTGGAGGCCCTTTTCTGCAAGGTTTTCTTAATTGGATTAAAAACTCGGCCTCAAATTTTCATATCTTTAAGTTCATGCTCCAATTGTATGTACTGTTTTGGGATTTAGTGATCCATATTTCCAAATTTATTTGGAAGACTCCTAATCTCCTTATCATGTATGGATAACACGTTACATACCTATATATAAAATATTACTATGCCGTATATTCAGACTTCTATTTCCAGATTCTCATGATTTTTAATTTTGATTGCAAATAGTTAAGTAGATAATGAATCTAATAGTATATGCTAATCACATATTTCTTATGAGCTATAGCATACTTAATCTGCACAATATTTCTTTTGGTTCAAATGTATAGAATATATTATAATACCACAAGTAATTAAGGATTTTGTGGCAGAGGTAACCAACTTTATGAGATAATAGAATTGCCTGTTACGTAGTCTTCCTTGACAGTTTCCAATTGTTCTTCGTCTCAAGTTGCAACCTGTAAACCATTGTGCCTACTGACGAGGCACAATGGTCAGTAGGCACAATGGTGTGCGCGCCTTAGCACCCATGCCTATTACTTCAAATTATCGGTGTCAAACGGGTCGAGTCGGGCCAGCCCGGAATCGGCCCTTCTATTTTAACCGGGTTGAGGGTCGGTTTTGGCGCTAGACGGGCCGGGTCAGACTAAATAGTGAAAAAATTAAAATCCACCCTAACCCGACCCACTTAACCCAACCCGGTCAAACCCACCAAAACCCGGTCAAACCCGATCAAAAATATAAAAAAAAAAAAAACTTTCTTTCAATATACATTACATATACCTACCTAGATACTTTATAAATACATTAAATAATATATATACACTATATATATGTTATATACTACATTAGAATTTAAAAAATATATACACTTATACACAATTAGTCAATTACTCATATATACGCACCATTCAATGTATATATACTACTACTTATAAAATATACTACAATATATATACATTACAATATATATAGATATACTTATATACTAATTCATAAAATATATACACATGTATACGTTGAATATACAAGATATATACACGTGTATATGCACCATTCATTGTATATATACTACTACTTATAAAATATACTACAATATATATACATTACAATATATATAGATATACTTATATACTAATTCATAAAACATATACACATGTATACGTTAAATATACACTTCTATAGAAGTGTATATTTAACGTATACATGTGTATATGTTTTATAAATTGGATATCTTCT
>NW_025832607.1:0-1011 GCF_002878395.1 Capsicum annuum | reverse complement strand
TCGAACACACGATCCATAGGTCACAAGAAGACAACTTCATCGTTACTACTAAACTTTCAATCTAATTAGTCAAATTAAGGTACATACCGAAAGAGTGTGATATAAACAGTCTACCCTAATGTAAGTATCAGTGATTGCTTTAGTGACTCGAACACATAATCTATAACAGGTCACAAAAAGATAACTTTATCGTTACTATAAAAATTTCAGTCTAATTAGTAAAATTAAGGTATATACCCAAAGAGTGTGATATAGACAGTCTAATCTAATGCAAGTATTAGCGACTGCTTTAATGTCTCAAACACACAATCCATATATCACAAGAAGACAGCTTTATCGTTACTACAAAACTTTCGGTCTGATTAGTAAAATTAAGATATATACCCAAAGAGTGTGATATAGACAGTCTACCCTAATGTAAGTATCAGTGACTGATTTAGTAACTCGAACACACGATCCATAGGTCACAAGAAGACAATTTTATCGTTACTATAAAACCTTCAATCGAATTAGTAAAATTAAGGTATATATTCGAAAAGTGTGATATATACAGTCTATCCTAATGTAAGTATCATTGACTGTCTTGATAACTCAAACACACGATCCATAGGTCACAATAAGACAACTTCGTCGTTACAACAAAACTTTTAGTCTAATTAGTAAAATTAAGGTATATATCTAAAGAGTGTGATACAAACAATCTATCCTGATATAAGTATTAGTGATTACTTTAATGACTCGAACACACAATCCATTGATCACAAGAAGACAACTTTACCATTACTATAAAACTTTCAATCTAATTAGTAAAATTAAGGTATATACTAAAAGAGTATAATATAGACAGTCTACCCTAATATAAGTATTAGTGACTGTTTTAATGACTCGAATACACAATTTATCTATTACAAACAAATAACTTTATCATTACTGCAAAACTTTCAGTCTAATTAATAAAATTAATGGATGTATGTAACTTTTTTTCCTTGATACCTGAAGACAATTTATCGT
>NW_025832606.1:0-1081 GCF_002878395.1 Capsicum annuum | reverse complement strand
AAAAAGGCGGAATATATCTATAATCGCTTAATAAATTTGTCAATATGCTTTATTTAAATATTTGAACTACGACCTGTTTTATTTTGAATATTTTTGACTTAAAAATTTAACCATTTATTAAATAAATAAGTTAATCACTTAAAATATATTGTCTCACTGTAATTTGCTGTAATTTGTTTGTCACATGAAAATTGATAGGGGTTGATTTCAAAATTCAAAAATGAGAATGATTGGCCACATTACATTTGATGAAAGTTTATTACGTATTATTTTGGATGAAAAGGATATAGCTTTGTAACAATATTTGTTTTTATTTACTAGTAAAGTATGTACTTCTTTTGTCATTTTTTGGTACTTTTTTAAAGCTAGTAACTGAAAAATAACCATTGTTGGGTTTTTTTATCTTGTGAGACCGGCAATATGAACGAGCATATTTTTATTTTATTTTATTTTATATGATGTTGGTTTGAGATGAATTTAATTGGAGAATCGTGATTAATGATGTGAAGAAATAGACCTTGGATGTAATTCAGTTCTAAAAAAAAAACTCATGAGGTGAGGACTACGCAAGTTATATAACGAGAGTACGAGAACATTCCATCCCATATAGAACTCTTCAACGTCTCGCACGCTCAAAACTGAAAATCCAAAACGTAAATAATATAATATGAACATCTAGCTAAAAATTCAAAAAGTGAGATAGATCGTACACACACTTTAACAAGAGTGAATTCATATAGTCGAATCTAAATTTTTTTCGAGTTTAGGCACAAAAGTTATTGTTTTGTGCATAAATATACCTTTCATATTCAAAATAATTGCACGTTTTGCCCTTTAAATGAATCGCCCTTTAATTTTTGTCATTCAAATATACTAGTTTTAATTTTTCCTTTGAAATCGAACGTATACCTAGTGCGATATAAGTACTTTAAGGGCACGAAGTATAACTTGTGAGATATTCTGATGCTAAAATATAAAATTGTGTGCTACAAAAATTTGTTAGACAAGACATGGGACAGTTATAGCTTACGAAGGACATGACCCTCGATAGAAACGTGTGGAGGACGCGGATTAGGGTAGA
>NW_025832605.1:0-1036 GCF_002878395.1 Capsicum annuum | reverse complement strand
TTTATATTCATTTTTCTTATTTCACTCTGATAAAGTATTATATTTGACATGTTACATAATAAACTTATTGCTTGATGGTGCAGAACCCTTGAGAATGATGGGTAGGTCCAGTTAGAATAGGACTTAAAATACTAAAGCTAGGGCTCATACTTTGATCTTCAAAATCTATAGCATCTGCTTCCTAGATTTGCTCCTATATGCTTGACTAAAGGTTGTGTTTTTTGTTTATACTTGAACTGGAAAAAGGGAAAACAATAACAATAAGGTTGTTGGCTTGGAAAGCTTAAACAAAAACTTTGCAGAACTTGCTGTAAACTTTGCATTCAGAGGTTAATGTGATGATCAGAATAAATTGCCTTTCTGATTTTGAGTTCATCATCAAGTTAATTAGATAATAAGATTGTGAGACTTGTTCGCATTTTGTTTGTGATCTCATTATGATATTTCATGGACTTGCATATTGCAAAAATCACAGAAAAGAGAGAGTAATAATTTCTCAACCGCACTCATTGAAGACTTTCTGAAGCTTCTCTGCTTTCCAGAATGCAACTGTTTGTGCTAAGGGTTCATGGTAATAACTTGTTGATGCATTGACTTGGTTTGATGAACGAAATACACAAACATCGTGTGTCATAGATTTTTGAAATCATTACAGCTTTGTGAAAGCGATGTTTGTCAGATGTTGTATAAAGATATTCGAAATTTCTAGGTTGTTTTCTTATGTAAACTATAAGGACATGCCATCTTATGCTTCACGTTTTCCTTCATTATGTAGGAGTTTGTCTTCCAAAAACATTGTACTGTTTTGTGATATGTTTCAGATTTTTTTGTATGCCATGGCTTTATCTCAGTTATAGATCACTTTGTCGTCTCGCCAATTTGATATATTTGCTAAGTTCATGACTAAAGTGTGCTCTCCTTACCTACTTTTAAGTTATAATTCTATTCAAACTCTCTAAAAAAGTTGTTGTACATGTGTCGGATCTCAGATCCTTCGAAAATATACTTATGAAAGATCCCACACACCTAGAGACAT
>NW_025832604.1:0-1977 GCF_002878395.1 Capsicum annuum | reverse complement strand
ACGTGCTCTACTTGATACATAAAATGTTATGGATATACAGGCACTACGACTTTTAGAGCGAGAAAGATAAGAAGCTGAACAGGCTCGATTAGCTAAAGAGGCTTGAAAATTTCAAAATAGAGAACTAGTTAGGCCGAGATAAATGGGTGATCAAGATTATAGAGGCAGAGTTCTAGTGATCCATGCATACCAGCCTTTGTAACCATATGAGGAAGAAAATGAAGATATGTGATATGTTGAAATGGCTGAGACTAGGGAGATCATTCCTCCACCTCTACCCCTAATGTGATGTTTGACATTAATAGTGCTATGATCCAGCTGTTGAACTTAAAGGGTGTGTTTTCAGGAGTAACAACCGATGATGCAAATCTATATCTTGCTAATTTACTGGGATCTGCACATCATATACTATTATGGGGGTGGACTTAAAAGCTTTGAGGTTGAGTTTGTTCTTATTTTTGCTGACTGGAGAAGCATCACTATGGTTAGGGGAACTTCAAAGAGGATCAATCACTTCATGGCATGAGTTGTCAAAACAGTTTCTTAAATGATTTTTCCCTATTGCAAGGATGCTATAATTGAAATATGAAATTTATAACGTCAATTAGTTACCTGTATAATCTTTGTATGAAGCATGGTTTAGATTCAAGAAGAAGCTGAGCATAGTGCCTAATCAATGAATCAAATGATCAAATTTGTTAGAAATCTTCTACAGATCACTAAATACTAGTTTGAGAGCAATGGAAAATACTATTTCAGGGGGTGCATTTATGCATCTTCACTAGGATTATGCACAAGAGATGCTAGATGATATTTCAGTAACCAATAAAGGATAGCATACTAGAGATACTGATCGTGGTGAAAGTACATATCCAATTCGAGTGAATAATGCATATACAACTGGTCATGATATGGTAAATCAAGAAGTTGCACAATTTTGGACAGATATTAGGCTTTTTACAAAGAAATTCACAACATTGGGTGCTGAGAAAGTCAATGCAGTTGGGACACAGGGGGGTTCTACTTCTAAAACTTTTGAGATTGAATCTTAAGAGAAAGAAAAGTATCTTTATCATAGGTTGGTGCGAATTTTCAAGAACAAGAGCAAGGGAATCAAGGTCAAAACAATTATAATGACAAATACAGAGATAGAAGTAGAGACAGAGATGCTAATTAGCAGTGGAAAGATAACTATAAAGACAAGAGTGACAAATACATTCAACCAGGAAGCCATGATTTAGAATCTAGAATGGAGGCAATGTTCTCAAAACTGGTCAAAGGGAAGGAAAGTCAAGAGAGATATATTAAGTCAAGGAAGATCTATCCAAGCTGAATTAGAAAGTTGAGTCACATGCTACGACAATCAAACAACTTGAGTAGCAGTATGGTCAAGTTTTTGCCATATTAAATCAAAGGCAACCTAGCGCTTTTCCTTGTAATACCATTGCAAATCCAAAGAAGGATGGTCACTACTATGCCATTACCACTCAAAGTGGTTAAACTACCATAGACTCACCTATACTGGCTGTAGATAAGCAAAAGAATAATGATGACCCTATCAATGCAAAAAGCAGTAGAAAGCAAGATAAAGGAAAATATGAGGATGGGGATCCTATTCTAAAACCCATTCTGAGTCCTTACCCTCTATTTGCTCAAAGGCAGAAAAAGAAACAAGAATATGGTAATTATCAGAAGTTTTTGTCAATGTTAAAAGAACTATCAGTCAACATCCCACTTATAGAGGCATTAGAGAAAATTCCAGGACATGTAGGATTCATGAAATATGTAATCACTAAGAAGAGGTCAGTCAGTTATGATCCAATCAATAATATTCATCATAGTAGTGTTGTAGCTACTAGATCATTAGTAAAGAAGAAGGAGGACCCTGGTACATTCACTATACCATGCATTATTAGGTCTTTCAAGTTTACCCGTGCGCTATGTGATTTGGGTGCGAGCATCAACCACATGCCATTT
>NW_025832603.1:0-1578 GCF_002878395.1 Capsicum annuum | reverse complement strand
AGCTAAAATGGACCCAGCAAATAAGGAGATGGAAATGAAAAGAACAATACCCTGGAAACAGAATTGGCAATTATGATTCAATATAGCAAGTAAAATAAGAATGTATAAGCGTGAATCCTTTGCAAGAAATGTCATATCTCTCGTATTAGATTGAGGTAAAAAAGAGGATTGATGCAACAACAACAACTATGCCTCAGTCCCAAATAAGTTGAGATCAGCTATATGATTCCTTATTTCGTCATGTAAGCTCATATCATATCATCATCGATAAAAGCGAAAAGTACGTCAATGATCTATCACTCTTTCCCGAAGTTTCATTGTATGACTCATGAGTTTAATGCATCGATAGTTTGCACAGCTTTGAATATTTCCTTTATTCTTGTAAATCTTAAACAGAGTATTGTTCCTCCATTCATCGGGCATGCTACCACTTCCTAGTATGGAATTGAATAGCTTGGTGAGCCATTCCACTGCTAAATCTCCACGACACTTCCGAACCTCTATAGGGATACTATTTGGGACACAAGCTTTTCTAATCCACATATTTTTCATGACATCATTCACCTATGGCATCCTAATACCCTTCGGACTCTACATATCTTTCGACTCTATATATGTGGGCACCTGATATCTATGAGGGTGAGTATGCCTAAAGTTTCTATCATTCACAAACAGTAGATCTAAAAATGTTATACTCCTTGTTCAAGTCGAACAATTTAGCAAAGTAATCTCTGTCTCTCCTTGATTTCATCTCTCCCATCAACTCTTGCTGAGCATTGTCATCTGGTTTAAGTCCTTGCTTTTCTTCTCTCTTAGTCATGCTAGTTTAAACAATTCTCTCTATCCTTCTCGTGTCCTTAGCATTTGCTACAAGCCATCTAGAGCATCCCCTCAGGCTTTACTAAGAGCCTTCTTAGCTTCCAACTAAGTTCTACTGTAATCATATTATTCAAAAGCTTCTTTGTCCTCTGCTTTTGTAACTTCCTGTAACACTCTTTTAGCTTAAATAATTCTTCGTACCTCATTATTCCACGGCATGATTCATGTGGTCAAGGTCATAGACAACTAGACACATCTAACACTTTTGTAGCTGATTTTTTAATGCAACCTGACACTTTTTCGATAGCGTGTCTACGACTTCCTCTACATACCAAGCTCCCTTCTCACGTAGTTTTTCCTGAAACACTAACGGTGTAGCACCTTTTAATGCCACCACCTAATTCGTGGTTGTTTCTACGTCATTGTTTTACTCACTCTACTCCTAAACTTTACATCTAAGCATATATTAGGAGGTAATCCCTTTTCCTGGAATAACCTTCAGTCCTTGAATGTACTTCGGTCTCATCTTCTTTTAAGGATAAAGTCTATTTGACTATGGTTACCCCCGCTCTTACAAGTAATTAAGTGAGAATCCCTCCTTTTAAAGTAGGCTTCCTTTAGTCATTTCGACAAATACAAGAGACTTTTGGCTCTTACATCAACAACCAGTCATGAAATAAAAAGATTATGGAATTGACTTCAATGATAGATAAAGACCTCCTCAAACATAGAAGTGTACAGCTCAGTGAATCAAACACC
>NW_025832602.1:0-1031 GCF_002878395.1 Capsicum annuum | reverse complement strand
TTGAGTTTCATATATTTTTGCACAGTTAAAGAACATTGATTTCGTTAAGATGTGATAAGTAAATGATAATTCACTAAAATTTAATCTTTGTGAGATCATCATGATTTGCCAATTGCCATGTAGACGCAAGTATCTAGTTATTATTTATGATAGTTTAAGGGGGTGTTAGGCCTTGAGAATTTTCACTTTTTTAAAAAAAATTATTTCACTTTATGAAAATTGTAGTGTTTGGCCATAAGAATTCCAAATACATATTGAAATTGTATTTGGAAAAGGGAAAGCAAGTGATCTTCTCTCACAAAAAGTCAAAAAACAACTCTAATTATATTCATGGTCAAACACAACTCTAACTTCAACTCCAACTCCAACTCCAATTTCAACTCCAAAAAAATTAATTTCCATGATCAAACACCTACTAAGTAACTAATTGTGTACATCTAAAATTGAAATCCTCAAGCTAGCTAGTGTTTGGTCATGATTCCAAATATTTTTGAGAAGTTATTTCTGGATGAAATTTTACAATGTGTTTGCCGTAATATTTGGAAAATATATTTTACCTTCAAAAGTTCACAAAAACAAAAACTTGACCCAAATACTAGAATTTAGATTAATTATCAAATAATGACAAATCAATAACCAACCGCTGTTTGTCAAATTTTCCCCACAAAATCTACTTGAAAAATCAATGGCCAAACGAGTCCTTAACGGCATGTTTCCGTGTAATTAGTTAAAAGGATCCATCAAGAAATAAGTCCGACCCACATTAGTATTCGAGGCTCCGGTCTAAAAGATGCAAAAATTCAGCAGTAAACACACAACTCCCTTTTCCGTCGTTCCTTTCTTCTGTCTTTCCCCACTCTCAACTTGCTTCTTCTTCTTATCCTCTTCGACT
The DNA here is from genome assembly GCF_002878395.1 of Capsicum annuum. Classification (NCBI taxonomy): domain Eukaryota; kingdom Viridiplantae; phylum Streptophyta; class Magnoliopsida; order Solanales; family Solanaceae; genus Capsicum; species Capsicum annuum. Next base: position 139 of record NW_025832602.1, on the reverse strand, counting down.
TGCTGCACATATATATACCACAAGTCGAGAGATATTCATGTCCTTATTCAGCAAGGCAACCTTACTCTCCAAAATCAAATCTCGGGATAATTCGGAATCAAATTTCCTCATCCTAGCCCTCATGCTAGACACCAACTCA
>NW_025832601.1:0-3295 GCF_002878395.1 Capsicum annuum | reverse complement strand
TATATATTACTGAAATTATTTTGTTGTGGATTGTCTTTGAAATGATTTGAGCTAAGTATGGGAGAAATCTTTAGCACCGAGTGGGAGTTATAAAGCGACCTTACTTCCCTAGAACTACATTCCCATGTAGGAGTGATCCTGAGGCTGATTTATATAGTGATCACTAGTTTGTGTGGATTTAATATTGATAGTCCTACTCCGATAGCAAGGATAGGACGGCTCTCCCCAACGTGGATTAGACGTTGGACTCTATGTAGATCACATGGTTTATATCGGTTATCGGATCTCCAAGTGTGTGTGTGTTTCCTTGTGTCTATGGTGAATGACGAAGTGATTTGAAAGTAGAATTGTGAAAGTTATTCTTTCGAAAGATTTAAATGATATTTACATTATGAGAATTGATATTCTCTAAGAACTGACAGTGATTGACAAATTATATGATGACTCACGTGTGTTATTGTACTTATTTCATCCTCTCATGATTAAGATGATTTTCTTCAGGTTATGTGAGTCTTTCATACATCCTGCATATTTCTTATAAATATTTATGATGATGATGTTTATAAAACTGCATACACCCCCATATACTCGGTTCCTTTCCATGGTACTGACCCACATCTTCGAATGTAGGCTGTATTTTCTCGGAATGTAGGTTCAAGTGCTCAGTTCCAGGTTCAACAGTGATTCTTCGATAACGCTATTCTACATCTTCTATCGTGGTGAGTTCTCATGTTCCGAGGACGTGATGTCTGATGTTAGTTTCATAGAATTTTTTACATTTGATAACTGAGTATAAGTCAGTTGGGGCATGTATTTATGGCTTGCTGTTCTACATCATCTGTCGTGGTGAGTCCTCATGTTCTGAGGACGTGATGTCTGATCTTTGTTTCATAGAATTATTTATATTTGATAACTGAGTATGAGTCAGTTGGGGCATGTCTCAATGGCTCACGGGTTTTATTGATTTTCTTAGAGGCTTATCAATCTAGTATAGATGTTGGGAGTTGACTAATAAGTCGTATTTTGTTATCTTTTCGAAATTCTTTTATTCTTGGATGATGATTACTCTTTTGATATTTGAGGGTTATTTATGGAAACCCCGTTGATTCGTGTTGAACTGAATGAAAATGGCTCAAAGGGTTAGCTTTGGGCTACTCGTAGCCTCAAGCACTGTGTGACGCTCCAGGACCCATTTTCCAGGGCGTTATAGGTAGAAGGGTCTTTTCCTCATGACTTTTGTAATAAACTATTTATAAAATCCTTTTAGTCTTGTTCTCTATAGTTAGCTTATTTTGAATGAAGATTGTAACATTGAAACACCATGTTCCTCTCAAGAAGAGAGTAGACCACCAACATTGACCATCATAAGTGAAAGGTTCCACTTGTGTTGTGAAACAGCTAGAAACAAGAGTGCTTGAGTGAACCGAGTTCCTGTTCTGTTAGCTTAAGAACTTAGTGCTTCTTAATGTGATTTGTAGAGGTTTTATATTTTGATACACTCTTTAGTTGTTACATTTTGTATTCTGTTTGTATCATGTGTTTGTTGTTTCCACTTGGTGTCTTGTATGTGGGCTGTTTTTATGAGATTACGGACTATTTTGTCCTCATTTCGGTACTGTTTGGTATCATCTCAAATAGAAAATTTCTGAACTCACTTCCCAATAAGTGGCAGAGATGAAGCATTATCAATGTCACTACCCTTGGGGATAAAGGCTTGTGCTTTAGGGCTCAGTTAATGAGGCATTGGAGAAGATGTAAACTGCTCACCTTCTTATTCCATCCTGTCAGCCCAATGACTCACTCCTTAAATATTTTTCGCAGTTATAAGAGCCCAAATTATTTGTAGAATTTGTCTAGGGCAAAATGGTTCAGTGGATATGTTTGTCATCTAAACCCTTAACCTAGTAAAAAGCATCATTTTAAAGTGTGTGATTACACGCGCATGAGATGCGAGTGAGGATATTTTTCATTAATTTTACATTAAAATAATTTAAAAAAATTAAAAATAACCCCACCCATAGGGATATCATGGCCATCGTTTTAACCCACCAGCAATGCGCCTGCCATGGCCATTACTAAACCTTCGACACCTCCGCCGCTGACGATGATCCCTTCAAGAACCACCTGCCCCAAGATTGCCAAGGTAAGGGGGAAAGAAAGGTGATGTAAATCCATTCAAAGAAGAGAGGATGCAAAAGGACAGAAAGATTTGGAAACACAATTCTTCCTTGATTTTTCCCAACTTGGTCCTTACTCCTTTCCTCTCAACCGTCATCTTAAGCCTTGTTAAAATTTGTTATCCTAAATTTTTGTTGACTCTTGTTGTAACTGGCACAACTGTTGTTACATTTTTATGGCCACTATTTCTGAATATTGTTTGATTCTGTCTGGCTTTATTAATGAATGAATGATCTTTGTGCCATTACTTCTCTTATCTTGTCTAATTTTTTTTGTTCATGCAAGTGTAGGCTCAATGGGTATGAATTAACATGTATGTTTATATATGCTTGATTTACTCTTTTACCCTTTGATAATGCTAAAAGAAGAAAAATGAGGTATAAGAGGTGTAGTCGTGCATGGGTTGATGCAGAGTGTGGTGTGTATATGGAGTTGTAATTCTAGCATAGTAATTGTAATAAGGGAGCAGGGTGGTGAATGAATAGGGTCCTCACACTTAGAGGGAATATTAGGTGATGATTGACATGAGGAACAGGTTGAGATAATTAGGTGGAAGATTCTAGTAATGGTATAAATGACAGGGGGAACAAGTTGAGGCTCTCCGGTGATTGAAAATTACAAGTATAAGGTGATATGTATAGTGTGGATTCTTGAAGACATGCATGGGTTTGTCATCATCAAAAAGGGGGAAATTATTAAGTCCTTCATTTTGATGATTGACAAATTACATGTTGGGACCTGGTTCCTAAACAATGTGTGATGACAAAGCTCCATCATTATAAAACTAGTCAACTCAAAGTTCAACCACCAATATCTTAATAGGAAATTGGAGGATCTGTGGAAACACTCAGAATCACCGTGCCTCATAGATCTGGGATTGCTTTTTAGTACTGTGAATCTATCCAAGTCGGAAAACCAGTCCTCAATTCTCCACGGAGGACCGTGGTTCATCTCCGGAAGCTTCATCTCAGTTAGGAAGTGGGAACCCAATTTTGTACCCAGCGAGTAAAAGGTAGACTTAACCACTATATGGGCCAGGCTCCCTCAATTGCCTACTGAATTATATGATGCATCCATCCTTCAAAGGATCGACAGGAAAATAGGGCAATTGTTGAAA
>NW_025832600.1:0-1017 GCF_002878395.1 Capsicum annuum | reverse complement strand
GTTCATTTGGGGTTTAAGGGGTTTAGGATTGATACATTTTTTTTTTTGTGTGTGTGTGAAGATGCTTTCTTGAAATGTGTTAGATTTACTATGAATTGATTTACAGTCTATTTAGTTAAAACTGTAACATTGTTTCGTTGTTAAGGGGTTTGAATGATATGTTCTATTTTAACATTTTTTTGTTCTTTGGATGACAGATTCAAAAGATTGGATTTTTAATGGAGAATCAAACAATAGAAAGGGGACATAAATACAATTTGGCTTGGAGGAAAGCTGAAGAAGCAGGTTTAGTTTTCTTGCTTTGTTATTTTCAGTATCCGTATTTGTCAATTGTTTGATTAAGTAGGACCCAGAGGTCGTGGAGGTCGTAGATTCAAGCTGTGGAAACAGTCTCTTGCAGAAATGTTGGGTAAGGCTGTGTACAATAGACCCTTGTGGTCCGACCATTCCTGGGAACCCGCATATAGTGGGAGCTCGATTGCACCGGGATGCTCTTTAAGTACTAATGTCGTGGAGATAGAATTTTTGAGTTTATGAGGTCCGGATTCTAGAAAATGCAGCTTATTTATATGTATTAAGTGGATATTCAAACACAAATATAGAGTTCGAGGCAAAGCTATTGTGTTCTCCCGGACCAGTAGGCAAAGCTCTCGCTCCGTCCTTCCTGACGTGATGGTCAATCGGGATGTGTTAGATTTTTATTTTCTGTATTATTTTCCCATTTTTGGATAAATGGGATTCATGCGGGTTTTCATTATTTTGTAGCTTTGAGGCGATATCAAGCAACCCACTGGTTGGAATGTTTCGTCGGGCCATTAGGTATATCAAGCCAACCGTCTGAGAGAGAGTTTGTTTCTTGTTTGAGAAGTGGCTTTGTACTTTGCAATTTAATTAAAAAAGTTTAACTAGGATCAGTTTCAAAGGTACACCACTCTCTAGTATGCAAAAGCCCGCTCTTTATACAAAATTCGTTTTTCATTCATCGTTGTTTTTATGTTATTAGGTTGTAGAAATCCA
>NW_025832599.1:0-3131 GCF_002878395.1 Capsicum annuum | reverse complement strand
AGGAGGTATAGGTCTCCTAATGTGTGGTTTGAGGTTAGTGAGACAAGGTGTTTTGGTCAATACTTGGTTCAACAGGCCATGGAGAAGTTGAAGGTGATTAGGAATAGGCTTAAGAATGCCAAAAGTCATCAAAAGTTGTATCAGGAGATGAGGCAAAGGGAGTTAGAGTTCGATGTAGGTGATTGGGTGTTCTTGAAAGTCTCTACTATGAAGGAAGTGATGAGGTTTTTTGTTCTTCAAATTCCCTATTATGTTGGCACGTACAAAATTATAAGAACAGTTAGAAATATTGTTTATGAGTTGGATTTTCCTGCGAGTTTGGTTTCTATTCATCATTTCTACCATGTATTGATGTTGAAAAAGTGTGTGGATGATCCTTCTTTGATTGTTCCTATTGAAGATGTTGGTATTTTTTATTTCTAGTCATATGAGAAAGTCCCAGTTGAGAATTCTATTAGACAAGTCAGTAGACTAAGAACTATTGATGTAGCTTTAGTGAAAGTCCTTTGGAGGATTCCAAAGGTGTAAAAAGCTACTTAGGAAGCAGAAGAGGACATGAAGTCCAAGTATTCATTCTTGTTCACCATGCTTGATAAAAATGCTCAAAGTATGATTTCCATTTTCTACCTTATGGACTTTTAAAGTTTATTATTACGTATTTGTGGATTCTTTCTTATAATAATGCTAATGAGTTCCTTGACTCATCATTTAGGGACTAATTATCTTGAGGGGGGAGAAATTTAATACCCAGGTTATGGACCCTGTAAATTTTTGGGTTTAGTCATCACTATCTAGGGCACATCTTAGATGAGAAGTCATGAAAAATCTTTATGATTCATATAATGCCGATCATAGTCTAACTAATGAGATGGTCCGTTGTTTTTGTTATTGTTACAACTACCCTACGAGTCATACGGTGTGACCAGTGACCTTACCAGTCAACGTTTACAAACTTTGTGCCCAAAATATGTGTCATGGTGATGACTCGTGAGTAGTGACCATTAGTCATTATGAGTCGCATAGTGACTCGGAGTTATATTTCATGAATGATTTCCATAAGGGACTTATAGTCTTTTCTATCCATCCTATTCCATTCCACAACTTAAAACCTTTTCCTTAGCCATATTTTTATTAATTAACTTAACATAAACGCTTTCTTCTCTCTTAATTTTCTCAGAGGAGAAGATTAGGGTTTTAAAGGAAATTGGTATGCTAGACTTCAAGTTAGGGTTTTATTTTGAATTCATTGGTGTCTTCAGGCATATATCTCTTCGCTAAATTACTTTTATTTAAATGAATTTGTATAATCATAGTTTATTTGAATTTAGCTGTTAGTTTTTGAATGATGTGTTGAGGGTTTGGAATGGTTATTAGTTCGTTGGTATTCCATGGTTTTGAAATTGTTATTCATGCTTTAACTTGCGGCTGTTGAACTAATTGTATGCATTGGCATGGTTAATAGTGTGTGGGTGTTTGATTCCCCAAACATTATTTTTTTGTTTCGAATTGGTATTAACCTCATCTTACCTGCATAATTGGTTTTGACATATTGATAATGACATGGTTTTCTTTTGTTCTATGATATTGCATTACATTAAAACTAAACGAAGAAAATGGTTTTAAATAAAAGCCTTATTGGCCATGGAATAGTTTTTAAATTGGAGCTTGGGGGTCAAGGTTTCCCTAGGTTGATAGATAATTGGAATAGAATAATTCTATAAGCCTGCAAGTATAATTAATAGGTATGATGAAACAAATGACAAATGCCTAAATAGATAACTACTTGATTAATATATGGGAATGTGTAAATCATTTTACTTTAGGCAAAAATGGGGTTGTGTAGCTCATCGTGGAACGTGGAGGTCCCAGGAAGCTAAAACTAGAAACCTAGTATCTGATAAAGAAAGTAGATAAACAATTAAATATTCATATAAGTAGTCCTTACATCCCTCTGAAAGAGTTTTCGCGTGGGGGTCCTGGTAGATATGTTCATTGTTCACACATGATATATTTATTTTGGAATGGTTGGAACCTTTATGGATTTGTCCCTTCCTCTGATTTTTACTTGTTCATATGGCTAACATGCACTGGTACCCTTTCGTAGGGGGAGATGAACTCATATAGCTCATGGGTACCCTTAGGACGGTTAGAGCTTCAGTGTGCTAGATGCTTCTCTAAGATTGATCTTATTCTGGTTATCATCATTTGATGATTAGGGAGACTTACATCTCTAATACTATTTTTCAAACTCGATGTGGACATTATGAATTCCTGGAAATGTCATTTGGATTAACTAATGCTTCGGTTGCCATTATGGATCATATGAATTGTATGTTTAGACAATTTTTGGATTTTTTTGTTATAGTGTTTATTTATGACATTGTCGTATATTCTAAGACTAAGGACGATCATGCCAGTCACCTCCCAACTATATTACAGACTCTTAAGGAACAAAGGTCATATGCTAAATTTACTATGTGTGAGTTTAGGAAAAATATTATGACTTTTCTGGGGAAAATTGTTTATACAGAGGGGATTACGGTGGATCCTTTGAAAGTTTAGGTAGTTAAGAAGTATCCTAGAACCACGACTCTAATTCACATTAAAAGCTTCTTGGTCTAGACTGGGTATTTTAAGAGGTTTATAGAGAGTTTCACATCTATTGCTTCTCTATTAACAAAGTTGACTAAAAAAAGTTGAAGTTCTTGTGGCCCGATGCTTGTTTGGGTCGCTCTGAGAACTTGAAGCACATGCTAAATTTTTTGCCAGTTTTGACTCTTTACGATTATATTAATGGATTTGTGGTATATTATGATGCGTCCTATGCTGTGCTTTGTTGTGCTTTAAGCATCATAGAAAGGTTGTGTCCTATGCTTATAAGGCAGCTTATGTTTCATAAGAGGAATTATTGGAATCACCATTTAGTATTGGCAGTTGTGGTTATTGTGATGAAGATTTTACACCACTATTTGTATGGGGTCCATGTGGATATTTACTCCTATCATAAAAGCTTAAATTATATGTTTATGATGAAGAATTTGAATCTCATGCAAGGGCGATGGCTTAAATTACTTAAGGATTATGACACGAGTCTTCACTACCATCCTGCTAAAGCTAATATGATTGTTAAT
>NW_025832598.1:0-1114 GCF_002878395.1 Capsicum annuum | reverse complement strand
CTTGTTAAGTAATCCAAGTTCTTAAAGGTCAAGAAACCCCCAAAAAAATAGCACAAGACAAGACTTTTAGAGCGAAGTTAGGCCATAAATATAGATAAATGCAAAAGTTTGAACAAATACATAACCATCATAAAATCTGGTATCATAAGTATAAGAGCATCTAAAAATCATATCTGAATCCTAAATAATACATAAGTGTGTCTTTGAAATAATAAAGATAACAGGTAGATAGTATGAGGCTTAGAACCAACTTTGAAAGCCTAGAGCATGCCAGTGCCTCCAAAACTCCAACTGATCAAGCAGGAACTCAACCTCCACATGTCATATTCATACTAGAATCTGCATCAAAAAGGTATTGTAGGAGTGAGTACGGTCCACTTATACTCAATAGGTATCATAGGTCGATGGATCAAAATAGAAAATTATACAATTAAAAAGATACTATGAGCACTAAACGTGTAAGCAGAAAAAGTTTCCAAACGGTAAATCATATCATCTTCGCTAACAGTTCTAATATATTTAAGCAAAATCAAATAGTAAAAGGCATTCATGAATATACCTTGGAACTGATTTCACATTAAGTAATACAAAAGGGAACACAGAATATTAAAATGTGATGCAATACAAAGTATGATGAAGTGAATAGTTAAAAGTCACTGCATGACATTATGTATACACCTACCGATCATCAATTTTCCCAAGATATAACTCATGGGAGGTTTGAAACCTGTATACTATCTCAAATTTCCATCAATCTCAATATCAAGTCTCAATATTCCCAATCGGTACATCCCTCGATCTAGGCATTTTTAAAAGGATCTCATTTTTTTCAAAAATCAATGTCCCTTAATGGTACCGATAACTCATAAAAATGTATGTATGCACAGAGGATGTAATACTCATTATCAAATCAATATGAAGATATCAAATTCACTTAATACATGTATAAGTAAGCTCAAAAATCAACTCAATATATCAATAATTCAAGATATCAATTCTACTTGGAAATCATTGGAATAAATATGGATGTAAGACATCACTAATATCATATCAACCCATAACACGGGAATTTTGATGTGTCATAGATTTAGGGTACTTGAGACTCTTAAAATGA
>NW_025832597.1:0-3027 GCF_002878395.1 Capsicum annuum | reverse complement strand
ATGATAATTTTCTTCGGGCTATGTGAGTCTTTCATACATCCTGCATATTTCTTATAAATATTTATGATGATGATGATGTTTATACAACTGCATACACCCCCATATACTCGGTTCCTTTTCATGGTACTGACCCACATTTTTGGATGTGGGCTGCATTTTCTCAGAATATTGGTTAGGTGCTCAATTTCAGGTTTGACAGTGATTCTTTGGGCATGCTGTTCTACATCCTCTGTTGTGGTGAGTCCTTATGTTTCGAGGACGTGATGTCTGATGTTGGTTTCATGGAATCATTTATATTTGATAACTGAGTATGAGTCAGTTGTGGCATGTCTCAATGGCTCGCTGGTTTTATTGATTTTCTTAGAGGCTTGTCAGACTAGTATAGATGTTAGGAGTTGACTAATAAGTCGTATTTTTTTATCTTTCTGAAATTCTTTTATTCTTGGACGATGATTACTTTATTGATATTTGAGGTTTATTTATGGAAACCCCATTGATTTGTGTTGAACTGAATGAAAATGGCTTAAAGGGTTAGCTTGGGGCTACTCATAGCCTCAAGCACCGTGTGACGCTCCAGGACCCGTTTTTTGGGGCATTACAATAACCAATCATTTTTTACTTGGATTCAACTCACCTCAAGATCCACCGTTTTCAAGCCAAGATTACTACTAGTTTTTCCCAGCCCTAACTAAGACTAAGTGTTCTACTCTCAAGAGAGAGGATTTTTAATGTTTCAATCTTTCATCTTTCATCAACTAATGAGAGAAGACCTAAAAAGTCCTATTTATAGTATATTACAAAAGAAGGCAAAAAAGACTACGCTACCCTTAATGACCAAGGGTGGACTTGGTGTGTTGGAAAATAATATGAATTATCCAAAATGCCCTTAAGGCTAAGTGACCAAAATGCCCTTAATAAAGGTAACCAAAACCGTGAACCAACAAAGGTGGTCCAAACCTGAGAGTCCTTAAGTCTTCAAGGCTTCAATCAATCTTCCACACTCGGGTTTGATCAATGGTAGGCTCAAAACATCCCCTCCAAATATGATCCCATGCCCTCCATGCGACCAAAATTTGATTCTTCACATAGTGACTTTGAATGATGTTGTCGAAAGCTAAGGCGGCCATTATTCTTGTATCAGGTACTTTGAAGGCTTATGGAATTTTCATACAAATATCATTGTCCAATGAGCTATACAAATAGGTTGTGACAACATCCATTAGGCGCATATCAAGCTTTTCATGAACTACCAAATTTATTATATATCTGAAGGTAATTCGATCCACCATAGGAGAATATGTCTCCGCATAGTCAATGCCAGACCTTTGCGAAAAACCTTGTGCCACAAGTCATACTTTATATCTTATGACTTTACCTTTTTCATTTCGTTTTCGCACAAAAACTTATTTGTACCCCACTGGCTTGACACTTTCAGGTGTTTAGGCTATTGGTACGGAAAATTCACGTTTTTCAAGTGAAGTCAATTCTACTTGAATTGATCCTTCCATTTTGGCCAATTATTTCTCTGTCTATATTCATTAACAGATTTTGGTTCTAAATCCTCATCTTGTTGCATTATTTCAGAAGCAACATTATAAGCAAAAATATTGTCAACCACAATATTATTTCGATTCCACCTATTTCTTGCCGAGACATAACTTATTGAGATTTCTTTATTCTTATCAGTTTTGGGTATTTTAACCTCCTCGATGGTCTTATCACTTGTTAGATATCGAGGCTCTCTTTGAGCAATTGCCATTATATCATGATCATTCTGATCATTTATTTCATTTTTAGGACTTTTATCCTTGGAACCAATTGGTCTACCACGTTTCAAATGTGGCTTAGACTCATTTGCATTGACCACTTGTCCTATCGGGACATCAACTCAAACTGGATCATTTTTAGCTGAAATATAAAAGTTAGTAAATGCATCTAGCAGCTAATTTGCAATATTTTGCAAGTAAATCATTTTTTAAATCTCTTGCTCACATTGATTTATTTGAGGATCTAAATGAGTTAGTGATAATGAATTCCAATCTATCTCATGTTTCAGCTATTTATGTTCTCCCCCTAATATTGGGTATACTGATTTATTAAAACGACAATCAACAAATCTTGTCATAAATAAATCTCCTGTCATTGGTTTCAAATATTTTATAATGAAAGGAGATTCATACCCGACATATATTCCCAACCTTCTTTAGGGTCCCATCTTTGTGCATTGTGGTGGAGCAATTGGAATATATACCGCACCTTCAAAAATTCTAAGATGGGAAATATTTGGTTCTTGACTAAAAACCAACTGTAATAGGGAGATCACTGGTTGGCCTTATGCGACAAGTGTTATTGCATGCAAAATAACATGCCCCCATGTTAAAACAGAAAGTTTTGTCCTTATTAACATCGATCTAGCCATCAATTGAAGATGTTTGATCAATGATTCTACTAGACCATTTTGAGTGTGAATATGAGCAATTGGATGTTCCAGCTTTATTCCAGTTGACATACAATAATCATGAAAGGACTAAGATGTAAACTCACCAACGTTATCAAGACGAATTATCTTTATTGCATAATTTGAAAATTGTGATCTTAACCTTATTATTTGAGCCAAAAATCTTGCAAAATCCATATTGCGAGTTGATAATAAGTACACATGTGACCATCTTGTAGATGCATCTATTAAGACCATATAATATTTGAAAGGTCCACGTGGAGGGTGAATTGGTCCACATATATCACCCTGTATAAGTTTCAGAAATGTAGGAAATTCAATCCCAACCTTAACTACTGATGGTTTAATAATCAACTTTCCTTGAGAACAAGCAACACAAGAGAATTGATTGAAGAATATTTTGATTCTTCAAAGTATGCCCATATGAATTCTCAATAATTCTGCACATAATATTAAATCCGAGATGTCTTAATTGATCATGCCAAGTGATAAAATCATTAGAGTCTGTAAGTCTTTTGTTTACTATGGCATGTGATTCAACCATATAAATATTTGTATGATACAATCCA
>NW_025832596.1:0-1005 GCF_002878395.1 Capsicum annuum | reverse complement strand
TTTTTTTTTGTGATGAATTTTTTAGAATTTTATTATTTTGTTGTCTGTAAAATTTTATTTTGGTCCATTTTTGTTGATGTTTATGTATGGAATAGTAAAAAGATTCTATTTTTAAGTGATGGGGTGTTTTTTTTTGTTGGCCAGAATTTTAAGATTTTGTTTTTGGGAAATGCTGAAGATATCTATGGAGGTGGTTTAAAGAAGGATCAGTTTTGAAATGGCAGGTGATATTGAAGAACCATTTAGACTTAGTTTCCAGGTAAAGTTTCTAATGGATATTACTCTTTGTTACTGTCATTTTCATTTGCATTTCTTTGTTAGTTTTTTTGTTCTCAAATGTATTGTTCTCTTATCTGTTGCTGCTGGATTTATTAGAAAAACTGTTGTTCTTATGCTTTAGTTAATTGGGAAGAAAAAAGGTTGAATCTTTATGTTCATTGGTAGATTGGTAACTGAGGAGATTGAATTTCAGTATCCATTTTATATGTTCTAGGTGTTGAATGTGATTTATTATGTAAAAATAAGATGTTTATAATTTGTTTTTGTGAATTGAATTTGTACTCTTTTCTAAGCTGTTGGAAGAGGTTAGTGAATTTTCTACTAGTTTCTTTTTTGTTTTATTGACTTGAAAATGAAAACTCTTTCTTTTCACATCCCATGATTCCTGACTGCATACTTCAATGAGGAATGAAAAGAGCTTTGTTGCGTGTTTTTTCGGGTGTGGTTGCAAGATCTCACCTTCTGTTAGAAAATGTGTATGTAGCGTCCTTATATAATTGTACTGAGAGAGTGATCCGGAAGCATTCTCTCTGCCTTCCACGGGTTAATATGTGTAGGTTTTGTAGTTATAGATCCATAACACTTCCATGTGATCATATATTAAATGCTGGGATCAGGGGCGGAGCCAAGTAAGGTCGGGGGTTCGTCCGAACCCCCTTTGGTGGAAAATTACAATTTATATACACAATTAATTATTCTTTTATGTAGATATAGTACATGTTGAAC
>NW_025832595.1:0-1966 GCF_002878395.1 Capsicum annuum | reverse complement strand
CTATAGCCCACGATTTTGTGGGTGGGCCTGGGTTCCAGGTGTATCGTAGGCTAAAATTTGCCCAGGTCGTGCCAGGGTGGCTGAGGAGAGTTTTAGTGTGGTCCGTTTGTGTGGGCGGGGCCATTTGGATGGTCAAACTAGCAAAATGGTGCGAAATAAGGGCATTTTTGGGCCAAATCGGTGTGCTATAACCCACGGTTCTGTGGGTGGGCCTGGGGTCCGTGCGTGCCGTGGGCCAAAAATAATCTGGGTCGTGCCAGAGAGGATGAAGAGCATCCTAGTGTGGTCCGTTTATGTGGGCGGGGCCATTTGGGTGGTTAAACGGGTGAAAAGGTGTAAATAGGTCGTTCTCGGGCCAAATTGGTGTATTATCGCTCACGGTTCCATGAGTGGACCCGATTTTTGGGCTTATCGTGGGCCAAAAATTGCCTGGTTGTTCCAGGGAGGCTGTGAAGAGTCCTAGTGTGGATCGTTTGTGTGGGCGGGGCCATTTGGATGGTCAAACGGGCAAATCAGCGTGAATGGGGCATTTTTGGATCAAATCGATGTGCTATAGCCGACGGTTCCATGGGTGGGCCCGAGATCCAAGTGTATCATGGGCCGAAAATTGCTTGAGTCATTCCAGAGAGGTTGGGGAGACTCAAGCAATTTTTGACCATTTGTGTGGTCAAACGAGCGAAACAACGTGAAAGGAGCATTTTTAGGCCAAATTAGTATGCTATAGCCTACGGTTTCGGTGGTGGGCCTAGGGTTCAAGCGTGCCGCGCGCCAAAAATCGCTTGGGTCGTGCTAGGAAGGCTATGGAGCATCCTATTATGGTCCGTTTGTGTAGGTGGGGCCATTTGAGTGGTCAAACAGGCAAACCAGCGTGAATGGGGCATTTTTGGGCCAAATCTGTGTGCTATAACCTAAAATTCTGTGGGTGGGCTCGGGGTTCGAGCGTGTCGTAGGTCAAAAATCGCTCGGATCATTCCAGAGAGGTTGGGGAGCATCCTACTGTGGTCCATTTGTGTAGACGGGTCCATTTGGGTGGTCAAACGGGCAAAACGGTGTGAGCAGGGCATTTTTGGGCCAAATCGATGTGCTATAGCTCACAGTTTCGTGGGTGGGCCTGGGGTCTAGGCATACCGTGGGCCAAAAATCACCCGTGTTGTGCCAGGGAGCCTGGGGAGCGTCCTAGTGTGGTCCGTTTGTGTAGGCGGGGCCATTTGGATGGTTAAACGGGAAAAATGACATAAACGTGGCATTTTTAGGCCGAATCGGTGTGCTATAGTCCATAGTTCCATGGGTGGGCTCGGGCATACCGTGAGCCAAAAATTGTGTGAGTTATGCCGGAGAGGTTGGCAAGCGTCCTGGGGTGGTCTGTTTGTGTGGGCGGAGCCATTTGGGTGGTCAAACGGGCAAAATGGCACAAATAGAGCATTTTTGGGCCAAATTGATGTGCTATAGCCCACGGTTCCATAGGTTGGCCCCGGGTCCGATTATGCCGTGATTTAAAAATCGCTTGGGTCTTTCCAGGGAGGCTGGGGAGCATCCTAGTGTGGTTCGTTTGTGTTGACGGGTCCATTCGGGTGGTCAATTGAGCAAAACGACGTGAACGGGGCATTTTTGGGCCAAATAAGTGAGCTATAGCCCATAATTCCATGGGCGGGACTTGGTTTCGGGCGTACCATAGGCTAAAAATCGTCCGAGTCATGCTAGGGAAGATGGGGACAGTCCTAGTGTGGCCCGTTTATGTGGGCGGGCCATTTGGGTGGTCAAACAGGCGAAACAGCGTGAACGGAGCATTTTTGGGCTAAATTATTATGTTATAGCACACGATTCCGTGGGTAGGCTCAGGGTCCGGGCATGCCGTGGGCAAAAAATTACTCGGGTCATGCCAGGGAGGCTAGGGAGCATCCTAGTATGGGCCGTTTATGTGGGTGAGGCCATTTCATAGTAAATTAGACGAAACGACGCAAATGGG
>NW_025832594.1:0-1223 GCF_002878395.1 Capsicum annuum | reverse complement strand
GATAGAGGGGGGTGCATCTGAGGCATCTTCACTCTCATCGTCTGAAAGACCCAGAGGGTCATCACTCTCAGAGTCATTTTCGGATAGAGCCTGCTCCAGGGCTTCTGTTACAGCATTAGCAGCAACTTCAGCTTCGGTGACGGCCATGGGAAGATCAAGGTCTCCGTCTTGGATCTCAAGAAGGGTGTCCACCCGGGTCTGTAGGGACACCCAGCAACTGTCCAATTCAGCCACATTCCTGTCATTTCTACGCCTCACCCGCAATGCATTCAGCCTGGCCTGAAGTCGCGCTCTGTCCATCTCATTTTTAGCACATAACTCAGCCAAATCAGCCTCTAGGTTGGCCACCCTTTTCAGCAAGGCATGGTTCCTAGAGTAAAGGTAAGCACGTACGTTCTCCCTTGAAGAGAGCTTACCATGTAGCTCTATTTGCCAGGCTTGCAGCTTCTCATTCTCAACCTGGAGCCCAGCATTTTTTGATCGGAGCTCACTTACCTCGGCCTGGAGCACATCAACTGTGGATTTTAGATGCTCTACATCACCAGCGTGGTCCAGAAGCTTATGCGTATGATCGCTTGCTTTTTCTCGGGTGGCGATCGTAAATTGGTGGGTCTATAAGTTAAATGCAGAAAAAAAGAAAAAAAAGTTAGTAGAATTATCACGAAAATGTATTTAGATGATTAGTAGTGCCCGTCTTACTTGTTGGATAGAGGTGATCAGCTGAGTGAATAAACTTTTCAAGTCCTGTTCCTCTAACCTCGCCTTTTCCTCAGGCCCAAGGAACGCCTCAAACAGTTTAGTTGCCATCGAGAAATCATTCAGAAGATCCACCACTAGATGAATATCTACCACAACCCGGGGACACGGAGGATTCATATCACAACCAGGAATATTGGCAAGCTCCATCATCTCCTGGTCACTTGATGACACTCCAAATGTCTCCAGACCACCGGTTGGAACCCATGCATGAAAGGTGAAGGCTTAAGAACTGTCAGTGATTCAATTGTACCCTTTTGATGTCGGAGCAAACGAGAACTGATCACTTCGACGTCAGGTTTGGTAAGATCCGAAACCCTTCTCCTTTTTGTGGAGTCGGGTGTTGCATAATGGGAAAGCTCACGCCCAATGTTGGCCCCACATGTAGTAGGCAACCTCGAAATGGGCTTTCGATGGAAAAAACTGCAAGAATCTTAAAAATTAAGAAAAGGCATCGAAAATATAAA
>NW_025832593.1:0-1503 GCF_002878395.1 Capsicum annuum | reverse complement strand
GAATCCTCTATGGGTCGCAAGAACCGAAGGCCGCAAAAAAGGGTTGCCGTTGAAGCTTCTTCTGTGCGTAGAATTGTTGTTTTCGGAGGTTCTTGGATGAGGTGGATAGGATCTTATAGAGAGTGGAAAATGACACTTGTTATTCAAAGAAACTGCCATTGATTATAATGTTGTATACCAAGAAAGGTAATTGGTTTTAGGGTCATATGGAGGTGGAGAAGGATCAGAATCTAGTGAGGCTATTGCAAGAGTATTAGAAAGGGATTCAGAATTTAAAGATGCCTCCGAAAACGTTACCCTTTTTGGGGTTTTGGTAACCGGAGGAAGACCATCAACAGGAACAGTCTCCTTAGGCTCCATAAACTTCTCAGAATTTTTATTATGTTCTTCAGAATTGGCAGAATAGAACGTAGCTTTACCGTCGGATAAGGTGATTGAAGTCCTTACAGGATCATTTCTTTCCACCAAGATTTTCTTTTTCCGGGATTGAGCAATCTTGGAAGAAGCTGAAATTATCATAGACATGAAATTCTTGGAACCCTTTGCAAGTGATTTCAGTTTCGCCGCTTTGGATTCATTCTCCTTCTCATCAAAACCCCATGACAAAGAAGAAGAACCAAACTCTCCTTTCCCAGAATTAGACACCATTCTTGTCGAATCAACAAAAAACAAGAAAACAACAAAGTAAATCAAGAAATCTCAAAACAAATTTTTGACATTTCAAATCAAGAAAATTGAGTAAAACAACGGGAAAATGGAAATTATCAGCAGGGCTACTAGCTCAGGGTTGAATCCTCTGTGGGTCGCAAGAACCGAAGGCCGCAAAAAAGGGTTGCCGTTGAAGCTTCTTCTGGGTGTAGAATTTTTGTTTTCGGAGGTTCTTGGATGAGGTGGAAAGGATCTTATAGAGAGTGAAGAAGGAGACTTGTTATTAGAATAAACCGCCATTGATGATAATGTAGTATACCAAGAAAGGTAAGCGAATCTTCGAATCGTCCAGGGAGACCAAACAAGCAAATGGAGATAATGCCAATTGAGAGAAAGGAAACCTTAGTAATTGTTGAGTTGAAATCGGAGAGAAGATCCTGAAGATCTTTGTATCGGCTAGTTTTTAAATTTTGAAGAATAATAGGCAAATGTTGCAATTTCTAAAAAGGGATTAAAAGAGCTGACCTTTCGATAATTGCTTCCTTTTTTCGTTAGATAAAAGTGGGATTTTGAATTAAAGATGAATAGTTTGATTCAATGCAGACTAAAAAAATGGGAAGAAATATAACGGACAGAATAAGTTATATATGGGGTATTACCATAAAAAAGTTATATATGGGTTAAAAAATACTGGCTCAATCATAGCAATTAGTAATATATGTAATTGCAATTAATTAGATATCTAAAGTAAATGATACTTCCTTTTGCTCAGTGCATTTTTATTTATCGGACAATAGGTATTCTTTTTTGTTTGTCTAATTTAAAAATCAAGAGATAATTTATCAATAATTTTTA
>NW_025832592.1:0-1640 GCF_002878395.1 Capsicum annuum | reverse complement strand
TGACGATCCTCATTATTTGAGACCTGTTATAATACCATGTTTTGTCTAAGCGGCGACTAGGTTCACGGTAGAAGGCAGGCATGGGAGTTGCTTTGAAATTGAGATTTCTCCGTAGCTATTTGATCTCTGCTTATTTCTTTTCCTGCACATATCACAAAGTAAATCAAAAAAACAGTTATTATTTCTAGCTGTAGATAAAATAATTGTCATCTAACTCTTGCCAATGATATTATACACACCCTCGGTTTCAATTTGTTTCTCTTACTTTCCTTGTTAGTCCGTTTACAAAAGATTGTCTCTTTCCTTTTTTGGAAACTCTTTAATTTTAAATTTCCTCATGACACAATTAAGACCACACGATATATCTGATGACTTTAAAGAGCTAATCTGATGACTTTAAAGAGCTAACATTCAATAATTAGCACTTAGCAGCCCATGGTTCTCCATATTAATTTGGACCTATTTCCGTTACTCACAAGAATCAGACCCTGGTTCATTACCTGGGTTCTTGGTTGGAGCTAATGCGTTTCTTCCTCTTTGGCATGAACTTTCTCCTCTAGCTTTATAAAGAACTGAAATTAATATCAAAAACTTTTTGTAGGTTTTATACGACGTCTGAACTTTATCGAGTAGACACAAGAAATTGTCTTTGCCTCTTTCCTTTTCCAGGCCCGCCTTTTACTTTTGAAACGGAAACTAGATCCATCCTGTTTCATGCCTGGTTGACATGAATTTACACTCTCCTTATCCCTGTACAACAATAATATGTATAAGATATATGTTTATGAACACAATATGGAGTTAAAGCTCAAAATCTTTCCACGATATATACCTGTTTACACTTAGATGTAATCTATGGCTAGCTTTCTCTGTACAGGAAGCACGAGATGCGAAAACGTTTCTTGCTATTGGCTGTTGTTCAGTGCTATATCATTCAATAATAAACGAGATTAGGAAAATTAGGATAAATCAGTGCTACCAAAATATCCCACATTTTCAACATGGGAAACATGATTAAGAAGTATACCTTTTATGTTGGCTAAGTACATTAGCTTTTGAACCCGAAGAAACCTGTATAAAGCAAGTTATCTGTTACCATAAAATTCGATAATCAATTTAAGAATTACGAAAGAACAATCTGATAAAAAAATAAAGTTATGTAATAGTTTGACAATATTGAAATAGCATGTTTACTCATTTGCATTGAAATTTGAAGATAACACTAAGCCTAAACCTGATACAAACCTCTGGTTTTGGCATTCTGGCAGTTGGACGAAAAAGAGTGCCAGGTGCGTCCAATCTGGGCTTTTCTTTTGTGTCAAACAAACATCGTTGTGCCTTCTATTTGGTTTTCTTGGCATGTCTTTGTATTCTTGATTTGAGATTGTCCCCTTGACACTAGCAACATTAACTTGGGACAACATTCTGGATTTTGTATCTCTAGATTGAGATGCAGTCCTCACCTGCATTTTAGGCATAAGACAGATTACATAAAGGGGCGCCAATTTTCTAAACTCAAATAAGACTACAATGCTATTATTTAAAACAGCTTACTATAGCAGCAAACAAGATGGTTAACTGATGTAATAATAGAATATTACTAATCACAAATGCTACAAGAGGTGCACCTTCGAAGATGA
>NW_025832591.1:0-1162 GCF_002878395.1 Capsicum annuum | reverse complement strand
TCAATGGATTGTGTGTTTGAGTCATTAAAGTAATCACTAATACTTATATCAGGATTGGTTGTCTGTATCACACTCTTTAGATATATACCTTAATTTTACTAATTAGACTGAAAGTTTTGTAGTAACGACGAAGTTATATTATTGTGACTTATGGATTGTGTGTTCGAGTTATTAAGACAGTCAATGATACTTACATTAGGATAGACTGTCTATATCACACTTTTTGAATATATACCTTAATTTTACTAATTCGATTGAAGGTTTTGTAGTAACGATAAAATTGTCTTCTTTTGACCTATGGATTGTGTGTTCGAGTTATTACAGCAGTCACTGATACTTACATTAGGGTAGACTGTCTATATCACACTCTTTGGGTATATATCTTAATTTTACTAATCAGACCGAAAGTTTTGTAGTAACGATAAAGTTTTCTTCTTGTGATATGTGGATTGTGTGTTTGAGACATTAAAACAGTCGCTAATACTTGCATTAGATTAGATTGTCTATATCACACTCTTTGGGTATATACCTTAATTTTACTAATTAGACTGAAATTTTTATAGTAACGATAAAGTGATCTTTTTGTGGCCTATTATAGATTGTGTGTTCGAGTCATGAAAGCAATCACTGATACTTACATTAGGGTAGATTGTTTATATCACACTCTTTGGGTATGTACCTTAATTGGACTAATTAGATTGAAAGTTTAGTAGTAACGATAAAGTTGTATTCTTGTGACCTATGGATCGTCTGTTCGAACTACTAAAGCAGTCACTGATACTTACGTTAGGGTAGACTGTTTATATCACACTCTTTGGGTATATACCTTAATTTTACTAATTAGATTGAAAGTTTCATAGTAACGATAAAGTTGTCTTCTTGTGACCTATGGATCGTGTGTTCGAGCTATTGAAGCAGTCACTAATACTTAGATTAGGATAGATTGTCGGTATCACACTCTTTGGGTATATACCTTAATTTTACTAATTAGATTGAAAGTTTTGTAGTAACGATAAAATTGTCTTCTTGTGATATGTGGATTGTGTGTTTGAGACATTAAAGCAGTCACTAATACTTATATTAGGATAGACTGTCTATATCTTGTAAAGTGCAATTTTTCTCTAAATCCTGCCTAAACGTGAAATATTTTACGCAACGAACT
>NW_025832590.1:0-5135 GCF_002878395.1 Capsicum annuum | reverse complement strand
AAACAAAGATAAAATCTTCTTAAATTAAGATAATTTTTTTAATCTTTTTCAGATTTTACCTAAATATTATTAGAGTTTAATAAAAATTTAATTTTGAATTTGATTTGAATGAAAAACTATTTATAATTGGATAAGATTGGTTTTCCTTTTATGAGAAAGATAAACAAACGAAAAAGAAAGAGTAATAATTATAATAGATTAGCTTTTAATTGCATTTTACATGCTAATTTCTTCCCGGAATACAAATATTTTATTTGCATTTTATGTAGTAATTTATTTCTGGATCATAATATTTTGCATGCATATAAAAGGAGAAGTAAACAATTTTTCGATGTCAAGTGTTATTCAATTTTAGGATGTTAAGTTTAATTACAAGAAAATTTTCAATTACAAATAACTTAATTACAATTTTGAATCAATTCACAAAAATTTGCATATATGTTAACTTTTACAAACTTTTAAAGTTTTACTACTAGTTACTCCCAAAAAAAATTACAACAAATACTATTAAATTGTTGTGGCTTTTTAAAATCAACTTTTTTCTTTGGAGATTGTGGCATTTCTAGATCCCTATTGATGAAGTTTTACAAAGGTGTGGTATCAATATAGTTTCAAGATGAAGATGTTGTTCAATACCTTATTTAGAGACTGTTCATCATGTGTTTGTCACTAGTGAATTTGCACAAAGAATTTGGAGGCATTTTGCTATTTGTTCAAGAGTGGATGGACCTTTTCTAAAATTCCATCAAACAATCAACAAGTGGTGGAATGTAGAGTGTTCTAACAGATTAACCAATCCTTTGTGCTATTCTAGGAATGATTTGTTGGAACTTGGAACATATGAAAGAGCAGGAATAAGGTGAATCATGAAGGTGTGGTGAATTGGAGGAGCGTTATATATGAGATATCAAGAAGTTTGAAACTCTTTACCACTGTTTTATAACCTTGGATACAAGGAATCCCTCAAGAATGGGCATTGCCGGTGGATTTGCTTCAAACTTTTACACCTGCAGCGAGATCTATACAGGTATGTTGGAATTTTCCTAAGAGAAGCTGGTTCAAATGTAACTCAGATAAGACTTTTAATGGTAACCCTGGTCCAAGTTCAATAGTTTTATGTGTTAGGAGTCATGAGGGTGATCTACAGTTTACTTTGTGTAAGCGAAAAGCAGAATCTACAAGTTTATATGCAGAAACTTTGGCTATGAAAGAAGGCTGTGATTACTGTTGTTGTTGACACTTAATTTTTTCCCTCAATGACTGAGTTTAATTCTAAGTTGCTTTGGTTTGAATAAAATTTAAATATTTATTTTCTCCGGATAAAACTTTCTAAAGAATATTTGTTTGGGTTAATTTTGTCATTTAAATGACAAATTATACATTTTCGTATTCATGTATGCGAAATCGTATGATTTTGGCTGCCTAATAATTATTTTATCAAAAAATTAAATTTTAATTAAGAACTATCTTGAAAAATTAATTGAAATGGGTAGAATCTTGATTCAAATATAATTTGTTGTAAAAATAATTTATTTGAAAAATATTTATTAAATTTTTGTTCAACCAAGAAACTTGGGATTAACCGATTGATTATTTGTATTGAATTTTATTTCAATTTATCTAATTTATTAGATTTGACCAAAATTGAAATTAATTTGACCGAAGTTGCAATGCAATGGGCTAATGAATTTCTAATTTAGTTAAAATTTAAACATAATTGGCTAAAATTCTCAGACCACCAAATAATTAAGAAATCTGGTGGTTTTCACCTCTCCTCTCGTCGGTCCTCTCTTGACACCCACGTTTCCATCACCGTCTCTATTAACATCACCTTAATTCCTTTTATTCTCCTATTTTTCTGAAAAACACAGACCAAAGAAGGACTTTTTCCTCCACTGCAAGCTTATGAAAAGGGAGAGATATAGAGATTGAATAATCTTTGGAATATTTTACCTTTTATTCAACAAACAAATAATTGTTCATGTCATGATCCAAAAACTCGGGTCATGATGACACTTATCGCAGCTAAGTCTTGACAAGTAAGCCAATCACCAAAACTGATACGTAGATTAAAATCACAACACAAATCCCAAGGCAAGATTTCTAGAACAAAGTTAGACCAAATATATGAGTAAAGATAAAAGAGGTCTAAATCAAAATAATACCATAAACCATCCCCAAAATCTGGTGTCACAGTGTAAGAACAATCTATATACAACTCAAAGTTTGAAAGTACAATTGATAATCCAAAAAGGAATACAAGGCTATCTCTGAATACAAATCAAGACATAAACTAGGTAGGATGGAGTAGGAGGTCAATTTTGGAAGTATAGATCGGCCACTACCTCGGATATATCGAATCACTAGACAAACTCAGTTTATGTGGTGCACTTGTACCTGGATTTGCATTGAAAGGGCACAGTAGGGATGGGTATGGTTAACTTGTACTCAATAGGTATCATAGACCAACTGAGAAAAGTAGAAAATAAAGTACATAAATACACACTATGAGCATGTCACCTGTAAGTAGAAATATCCCAAATGGTAGCTCACACTTTCTCTACTAATATTTATAAAAAAGCCTATCAATATGAGAATAGTTACATAGAAGAAACATAAAAGTCATGTATCAGATAAGAATACAGAAGCCCAATGAAAATGAAAACATGAATACAATGCAATGAGAGTGATAATGAATGATGATGTGATATGATCAAAGTTATCGCATAAACTCTGTATACACCTACCGAGCATCAGTTTTCCAGGTAGGAACACGGGGGGTTTGCAACTCATATACAATCTCAATATCTATATCTTTTCTCTGACTCATGGAATATGACAGAGGGTTTTGTAAACGTATCTCATTTTTGTCAAAAATCAGTATTTTCGTTGTGGTACCAATATCTCATAAATGTATGTATGATATAAGGTTGTAATGATCATAATCAAACTGGTATAAATATCTCAAACCCAACCAATATACACGCACATGAGCTAAAAATTCACTTAGTATTTCAATCATCCATGATTCAATATAAGCCACATACCATTAGAGAGAAATATGCAGTTAGGACATTAGTAATATCACATTAGCCCCAACTTAGGCATTTTCTATCCTGAGAGAAGCACCAAAGGTATACAAAAGGCCAACAATATCGAGTAAGGCCCCTACATGGGCCACTCATAGTAAATATCAAATCAGATCACCAATAATAACAACGCAAACCACTACACGGGAATACAATAGTAATAATATTAATTTTATGGTTATTACCTATATACATAACATCATTTTATAAAAAAATTAACTACTTTACCCAATCTGAAGAAAGTTAAGCCATAACCTACCTCGTGACGTTGAAACCCAAGCCAAAAGACCTTTATGCGTTTCCCCTCTTGAATAGTCCCAGAATTAACTAAACCATACACATATAGAATCTATGCTTCAAAAAGAAGCCAATGATACCTATATTGACTTTTTTCAAATCGAGGTCAAAATGGAACCTAACTCGGGTTTTCAAAAGAAAAGGTAAAACCCAAATTTTAGTTTATAAACATATTACCCATGATTTAAGAAAATCATAGAAGTAAACCCAAGTGAAAACGAGTTAACAAGGTTTACATTGAAGAAAATCATTTTTAGGCCTTCCAAGCCAAAGACTCCAAAGTCCACTTTCAAAAACACAATTTAAAGGAATTTGATGACAAGAATCGAAGTAAAATAATTGAAATAGCGAATTGGAGCTTACCCAAGCTCGAAAATATCTTCAAAAATCCTCTCAACCCGAAGGTCAAATTCTTAAAAATGAAAGGAAAATTGAGAAAAATATATTTTATACCTGACCCAGTGCTGACCGCTAAAGCGGTCACCACTTTAGCCTGGGTCAACCGCTAAAGCGGATCGACCCTATAAGGGTTTATCGCTAAAGCAATCCCTATACTGCTAGGTCAAGGCCCGGTTTAGCGGTACCTTACTACTAGCTGGACTCAATTTTAACAGTCCCATGGCTACTAAAGCGGCTGCACCAAATAATTGGTGCACCAACAACTTTGCTAAAAATGCAAACCTACGGATCGAGCCCTCGAGATTTATTTAGAATCTCATGTAGAAAAATAAAATATGCTACTAGACTAAATTCAATGCTTTGGAGTCAATGGCGACATTAGATTGAGCACAACTCCAAATCATGGTTGGCCGATTCTTCTCATGAGGGTTCAACTAATGAGAAGTATATGCCAAAATCTTACCCTCCTGCACCAACACGATACGATACCTATCCCAACACCAGAAGTATAAAAAAAGATGGTAAAGCCCATGTCATCCTTAGGCAAAGTAAAGATAGAAGTTGATGTAAAAAAATCCTTGAGATTTGAAAGCTCGTCTCACAAGCATTAGACCACTGAAAGGAAATATTCTTCTGAGTCAACTTGGTTGGTGGAGCTATAATAGATGAAAAACCCTCAACAAACCCCCGATAGTAGCCTGCTAAACCAACCAAACTTTAGATCTTGAGAGGAGAAGTAGGCCTAGCCCAATTATGACCCACTATAATATTGGTCGGATCGACCATGATACTTTCTTTGGTCACAACATAAGCCAAAAAAGAGATAGAATCCAACCAAGACTCGCACTTGGAGAACTTAACATACAACTTGCCATCTCTCAATCTTTGAAGAACAATCCAAAAATGCTCCTCATGGTCAACTCCACTCTTGGAGTAAACTAAGATATCATCTATACATATAATGAAAAAAGATTTAATATACTACCAAAACACCCAGTTGATCAACTCTATAACATGGATGGGCATTGGTTAACTCAAAGGACATGACCAAGAACTCATAATGACCATATCGAGTCTGAAAAACTATCTTTAGAATATTCGAAGCTCTAATCCTCAACTGGTAATACCCAGACCTTAAATCAATCTTCAAAAACATTGAAGAACCCTAAAGTTGATCAAATAAATTGTCAATACGAGGAAGAGGACACTTATTCTTAAATTTCAACTTATTTAACTACCGATAATTAATACACATATGCATGGACCCATCCTTTTTCTTCAAAAAAAAAAGATAGGCACACCTCAATGTGATACACTAGGCTGGATAAATCCCTTAGCCAAAAACTCCTA
>NW_025832589.1:0-4271 GCF_002878395.1 Capsicum annuum | reverse complement strand
CAACTATAATATCGCGCTGACCTCTTAGATAGTCACTCAACTAATAGTATTATCTCAGAAAGTCACGTTCTGATAATCAAGAAGAAAGGTGATTTTCTGAGGTAATAACTATTAGCTGAGTGACTATCTAAGAGGTCAGCGCGATATTATAGTTTTCTTATAGAAAAAAGTATCAACAATCTCAGAAAGGACAAGACCGAATGTTTTTTGAAATCCAAAATGCCAAAGAACTTCAAAGTACTTTTAAGAGAAAATAGAGGGAGTAATAGAGGGAGGAGAAGTTTGTCCTCTTAGAGAAAGAGAATGGTGAGTTTATATAATGAGTAGGGTCGTCCACAATCCCTAATAATGAAGGAAGAATAATGTTTAATGGAAGAAGAATAGCATATAATGAATCAATTGAGGGGATTGTTCCCTTAAATGGATAGGGTAAATCAATCCGTTCCACCAATCATGCTATAGTTGCCATAAATAAATAATACCCTATTATAACATTTGAAAATTTCATAAATAGAACAAGTAAAAAAAGATCCTTCCTACTTATTAAATGAAATTAAGAAGAGGTATCTAAATTTACCATAATTAACGTGTGAGGAGATGTCTGTCAACCAAGTAAGGCAAGAAAAATAAAAAATCAATTACTGAGATGCTTTTCTCAAATCAAACTGGTACAGGATCATACCCAAACAGTCAAAATGTGCACATATTAGCCTTATTAAAGATTTACGAAAAAAATCCGAAAAATAAAAAATCAATTACTGAGATGCTTCTCTCAAATCAAATTGGTACAGGATCATACCCAAACAGTCAAAATGTGCACATATTAGTCTTATTAAAGATTTACGAAAAAATCCGAAAAATCCAATTTTTATTAAAGAAACCACAGTAATATGAACAATGAGGGGTCGAAGAAAACTGGTTTACCCAACAAAAAAGAATAAGTTGCTCTCTGTGGTTTAAAATAATTGTGATACTGTAAAAATAAAAGGCTAAAAGTTTAAAATTTGATTAAAGTGATAAGGATTTCACTTTAAAAAAACAAATACTAAAAAAGAAGTATTAATATATTTAAAATCAAGTGGGTCCAATAAAGGTAAAAAGGTAATTGTGCCTTTGAAAAATTTCCAAATAAGGAAAGACGATATTTATTTTGGGACAGGTGACACATAATTTGGGTCGGAGATAGTAACAGATTTTTGCATATGCATCCATTTAGGCTTATTGGGTTTCCTTTCAAATTGTTCTTACATGACAACCATTTTTCATTTTGTGCTTGTAATGTTCTACTTCAAACAGATGTTCACGAAGGGATTGTTCTTAATATTCATAAATGCAAAAGCAAAAGTACAATAAGTCGAATCAGATGCAGAATCAATGATTTGTACAAAATACTTTGCTTGACATTATTGAGTCAAGAGTTATCACATGAGAACAACACTGATAGGCTTGCAACAAAGACTCAAAAAGAGGAGCTACTAACAGTTCCACCAAATCTAGCTAGAATTGTAGAGGTCTAAAACAACTTCATCTACTATTTCTTGGAGAATATGCCTAGCAACTTCAGTGCCACATTCATATTCTTCAATATCGATGTCCGTACATTTACCCAAAGAATGGCTCATATCCCATTCTATTAGCTTGTCTAGGATCAAAACAACAAAATGTTCCCACTCTTCGACCTCATCAATAATATCAACAATAAGAATCTCTTTGGTCATACTTGATGGTAGTTTGGTACTGGTTCTTAAACCAGAATTGAGATTGGAGAAAATTTTGAGTCTAGGTACTCTAATAGACAATCAAAGGCGAATCCTTTAAGTTGATTCATCTATTTTGGGTCATTACAGCCAAGCAACTCACCGAAAGCCATCCACAGAAAACTCTAAAACATTTCATATTCATTAAGGAGAAAATGGCTCACAGAGAACCCATCCTCTACAGGTAGAGCCTACTATTAAGGTGTAGTTCCAGATATGAGTTCAGCATTCATAATGACCTATTTTGCATAACTGAGTTTACTTCCTTTTAACCGATCAATCTTGCTGAGCACTCCAGAAACGTTGTGAATCAGTTCTCTGCAACTCCTCCTGGTGGATAATGAGGTCTCACAATCCGAAAGATCTCTATCTGGTTCTAGAAAGTGTGGTTCATCATCAACAGCGTCCACTGATTCAGCAAGCACTTTGTCCTCTGGAAGAAAACAAGCATCATATTTATTAGAAGCATGGATGCATGAAATCCAAGTTCAGAGTTGTCTTATTTTTTAATTTATGTATTTGAGGTAAAGAAAGGAAGTATGCAAATAGTAAAATGGTGAATCAGGGACAATACTTGAGCTACTATTGGGACTGCTGGAGAGGTAGCTGTCAGTTGAATGGTGATTAAGTGAATTCCCAACTAAATCTGCTTCATCTTCCAAGGGAGAAAAATATCTAGTAGGGTAAGTGAGAGCACATTTAGCTCTAAAACTTTGCAAACCTGGCTCTGAACTCTTTATTTCGGCTATCTCAAAATCCATATCTTCTTTATCAGATCCTCCAGGTCGAGCACCAAGTTTGTCTGCCACATTGCTCCAAGTTTTAGAAGCTGAAGCTTTTTGGGGTTTAATGCCTGATCCTGCTGGCATCGATTCCAAACCCATGAGCCTAGCAACCAAACTTGGAGATTTCATTTCGCGCTTGCTTTCACAACGTGTATCGGTCATTCCATTATTCATTGCATCTGGAAAACCCCCACTGTTTTCTTCAGCAATCTACATTGTTCATACAAGAACCAAAAACAATAAAAACAAAAACTTTCCTGTCAGGCTAAAATCTGAGACAATAGAAGAAAAAGAAAGTTAAATGTGGGAGTATAGTTCAACAAATGAGTACCAAATGAAGGTTTGGCTGCTTCTCATCCCCTCTAAACTTTTTTGAAGCTTGTTTCAAGCAAGCTATAAGAATGCAGCACAAAAAATGAAATAATTTCGCCCTCTAGCTAGAATCACCTTCAAGAAATTAACCATTCTGCTTTAAAAATGAGTTGAATGTAGTAGTAGCTAACCTAGGGAAAACAGTTTCTTTGGAAACAGCTTCTTGGCAAATCTACGGTTCCGATCAAAGAGCTGAAAGAAAATGCCCACAAAACCACAAGGCCTTTGAGGTTGTCTTTCAGTAATAGCGGCTAAACTATCATTCATTTCTCTAGCTGAGCTATCATTCATCCTTCAAAATCCTCTCTGAAATTTCTTTACCTTTTCTCCTACTCTGCTGAATGTGATTCACACACTTTGTCTTCCCAATAAGATTCTATCAAACATTATCTTCACATTAATTTGGAAAGAATTAAACAAAAGAACCCCCCACTGGCCCCTCTGCCCACCACATCACTAACCCTCTTTGGCCAAAAAAAAGAAAATGGGGAAAAAGAACTTGCATTTTCATGCAACAAACAAAGCAAAAACCCAACAAAATATCAGAAAGAAAGTAGAAAATAGCTATGAAAAGTAAAACCCTGAGCTGTTTTCAATTATGATAAAACTTTCACAAGAAACCACAGTAAAACAAAGCAAACACAGAACAAGAAAATACAAATAGCAATACCCAGAATGTCTTCAACTTGCACCTAATGTGCTACTGTTCAAGAAAACAACTAGAACTGGTTATAGTACACTCTAGTAAGCTATTCTCTTCTTTTTTTAATCTTCTTTATGACAGTGAAAAAAGCAAAATCATAATTCTTTTAAATTAGTTACTATAGACATGCTTTCTATGCTTTGCTATCACAAATGCCACAGATTAAGAAAAGAATGCGTCGATAGAGACTAACCGATCAGGCACCAAACAATAATAATAGAACCCAAAGCAATTGCAGCAAGGGCAAGACCCAATATTTTTCGAAATCCAAAGTGCCAAAGAACTTCAAAGTACTTTTAAGAGAAAATTGAGGGAGTAATAGCGGAGGAGAAGTTTTTCCTATTAGAAAAATAGAATGGTGAGTTTATATAGTGAGGTGGGCCGTCCACAATCCGAAATAATGAAGGAAGAATAATATTTAATGGAAGAAGAATAACATATAATGCATCAACTAAGGGGATTGTTCCCTTAAACGGATGGGGTAAATCAATCCGTTCCACCAACCATGCTATAGTTGCCATAAATAAATAATACCCTATTATAACATTTGAAATTTCCATGAATAGAACAAGTAAAAAGAGATTCTTCCTACTTATTAAACGAAATCAAGAAGAGGTATCTAAATTTACCATAATTAATGTGTGTGGGGATGTC
>NW_025832588.1:0-1226 GCF_002878395.1 Capsicum annuum | reverse complement strand
CCTTTTAATTACATAGGGTGTCCATTTTTTTACATGAGAAAGAAGAAAGATTACTATCAACAATTAATGATGAAGATAACAAATAAAATTCAGGCTTGGAAAGGAAAATTGTTATCTTATGGTGGGAGAGTTGTATTGATACAACATGTATTACAAATCATCCCAATCCATTGCCTGTCAGTGATGAATCCACCCCTTAATGTTATGAATACAATTCAAAAGGCTCTAGCTCAGTTTTTCTGGAGTAGTAAAATTGGTAAAAAGGTAGGCACTGGGTGAAATGGCAGAAGGTTTGTTTGCCACAAAATGAGGGAGGATTAGGGTTTAGAAAAATGATAGATATTTCAATGGCATTGTTCTGTAAATTATGGTGGAATTTTAGGACATCTAAGTCCATGTGGAGGGAGTATATGTATAATAAATACTATAAAAAAGAGCATCCTTCAATGGTTATTTGGAAAACAAGTGTTGTTGATTCACAGGTATGGAAGAAAATATTAAAAGCCAGAGATCTAACGGAGCACCTTATAATAAGGTAGATGAGGAGAGGAAATGCAGATCTCTTGTTAGATAATTAGACAAGTCAAGGTGATCTGTTCTCCCTGATGGAAGGCAACTGTGATATTAGTGACAAGTTTCAACAGGTAAAAGATCTAGTAAAGGAGGAAAGCTGGGATGAGCAAACACTTACAAGAATGTTTAATCCAAACATGGTTGAACATATCATTCATAAGGTGAAACCTCCAATAGAAGAGGGAAATGACATACCAGTTTGGTCTTTAGAAGCTAAAGGAGGATTTATAGTGAGATCAGCTTGGGAGTACATCAGAGATAAAGGGCAAGTCAGTGATACATACAAGTGTATATGGGTTAAGGGATTGCCCTTTAAAATTGGTTTATGTGGAGGTTGTGGAGGAGCACAATACATGTGGATGATAAAGTTAGAAGATGGGGAGTGCAAGGCCCATCAAAATGTTGGTGTTATGATAAACCTACAGTGGAGACAATAACTCATGTCTTCAGAAGATCGTTTTATGCTAAGAGGACCTGGTCCTATTTTTCCTCTTTTGCAGGTATAAATATTCAAGGACTAACATTGAGGAATATTGTAATTACTTAGTGGAAGGAAAGAGCTAAGAAGAGAGAACTACCTTATTTTCAAGCCTTACCTAGTATTACATTATGGGAGATATGGAAGAGGAGAAATAACAAGAAGTATGAGAATA
>NW_025832587.1:0-1139 GCF_002878395.1 Capsicum annuum | reverse complement strand
AAGTATCTCGATCTTTTGCGTTTCATACTTGTACTATTAGGTGTGTGCGAGTTTCTTACTTGAACTGTGACCAACTACAACAACAAAAAATCCAGTGTAGGTCTGGGAGGGTAAAATGTACGCAGTTCATACCACTACCTCCGGAGTCCGGAGAAGTAGAAAGAACTATGACCAACTATTTTATCAAAATACACCTAATCTCGAGTCGGGTCGGGTCTCGTGTCCGAGTTGGGTATCGGGGTTGGTTCCTGGGTTTCGAGTCATGGTCGAGTTTTGGGTCTTAAGTTTGAGTCAACGTTGGGTCTCAAGTCTCGAGTTTGGGTAGGCTGTTGGGACCTGAGTTGGGTGTTCCAACTCAGAGTCGAGTGTCGGGTCTCGATAAAAAGAGCTACTAGTTGCATTCTCTAATTTTCTAGCTAACAATTATCTAAATAATTTAGCCTAAAAATGTTTTTAGGCATCAGGAGATTAAAATGGGTTAGAATCATTTTACCTAAACCATATTTTACCAAATTCATATTTACCCGTATTTACATGGATGGATTATAATCCAATTCATTTTAGGTCAATTCATATTCAATCCACCAATTCTCCACCCCCTTCCGAGCACATTTTTCTTCATAATCTAAGACAGATGTTTGCCTTTCTGATACGGAAAAGGGTCAAAAATCCTTCTCACATGTGAATTCTTTTCTGCCTTCTTTAATTCAACGACAATGACAACAATATATCTAGTGTATTCACATCAAGTGGGATCTGGAGAGAATAAAGTGTATGCAATCCATACCACTACCTCTGAAGAAGTAGAGAAACTATTTTCGATAGACCCCCCGACTCACGACTAATTTGGAATTATTATCTCAATGGTCATTTATTTTTTCATCATCTTCTTCTAACATTTACCAAAGAAGCCCCTTTTTGGAAGACACAAAAATAAATAGCAATATGGCCACAATATATACTAGTGAAGCCATGATTTTCGGTACAGACAGTTAAAATACAAAATAATACTAATAATGAGCACACGAATAAGGGGATTAAACATACAATATATACTGTACATATTTTTTTTCAAACCTATCTACACACAACATATAGATTTAATACATGATGAAAGACAATAC
The DNA here is from genome assembly GCF_002878395.1 of Capsicum annuum. Lineage (NCBI taxonomy): Eukaryota > Viridiplantae > Streptophyta > Magnoliopsida > Solanales > Solanaceae > Capsicum > Capsicum annuum. The sequence goes on along the minus strand of NW_025832587.1, from coordinate 15 downwards.
AAGAGACATTTGTTT
>NW_025832586.1:0-3027 GCF_002878395.1 Capsicum annuum | reverse complement strand
TGGATTGTATCATACAAATATTTATATGGTTGAATCACATGCCATAGTAAACAAAAGACTTACAGACTCTAATGATTTTATCACTTGGCATGATCAATTAAGACATCTCGGATTTAATATTATGTGCAGAATTATTGAGAATTCATATGGGCATACTTTGAAGAATCAAAATATTCTTCAATCAATTCTCTTGTGTTGCTTGTTCTCAAGGAAAGTTGATTATTAAACCATCAGTAGTTAAGGTTGGGATTGAATTTCCTACATTTCTGAAACTTATACAGGGTGATATATGTGGACCAATTCACCCTCCACGTGGACCTTTCAAATATTATATGGTCTTAATAGATGCATCTACAAGATGGTCACATGTGTACTTATTATCAACTCGCAATATGGATTTTGCAAGATTTTTGGCTCAAATAATAAGGTTAAGATCACAATTTTCAAATTATGCAATAAAGATAATTCGTCTTGATAACGTTGGTGAGTTTACATCTTAGTCCTTTCATGATTATTGTATGTCAACTGGAATAAAGCTGGAACATCCAATTGCTCATATTCACACTCAAAATGGTCTAGTAGAATCATTGATCAAACATCTTCAATTGATGGCTAGATCGATGTTAATAAGGACAAAACTTTCTGTTTTAACATGGGGGCATGTTATTTTGCATGCAATAACACTTGTCGCATAAGGCCAACCAGTGATCTCCCTATTACAGTTGGTTTTTAGTCAAGAACCAAATATTTCCCATCTTAGAATTTTTGAAGGTGCGGTATATATTCCAATTGCTCCACCACAATGCACAAAGATGGGACCCTAAAGAAGGTTGGGAATATATGTCGGGTATGAATCTCCTTTCATTATAAAATATTTGAAACCAATGACAGGAGATTTATTTATGACAAGATTTGTTGATTGTCGTTTTAATAAATCAGTATACCCAATATTAGGGGGAGAACATAAATAGCTGAAACATGAGATAGATTGGAATTCATTATCACTAACTCATTTAGATCCTCAAATAAATCAATGTGAGCAAGAGATTTAAAAAATGATTTACTTGCAAAATATTGCAAATTAGCTGCTAGATGCATTTACTAACTTTTATATTTCAGCTAAAAATGATCCAGTTTGAGTTGATGTCCCGATAGGACAAGTGGTCAATGCAAATGAGTCTAAGCCACATTTGAAACGTGGTAGACCAATTGGTTCCAAGGATAAAAGTCCTAAAAATGAAATAAATGATCAGAATGATCATGATATAATGGCAATTGCTCAAAGAGAGCCTCGATATCTAACAAGTGATAAGACCATCGAGGAGGTTAAAATACCCAAAACTGATAAGAATAAAGAAATCTCAATAAGTTATGTCTCGGCAAGAAATAGGTGGAATCGAAATAATATTGTGGTTGACAATATTTTTGCTTATAATGTTGCTTCTGAAATAATGCAACAAGATGAGGATTTAGAACCAAAATCTGTTAATGAATATAGACAGAGAAATAATTGGCCAAAATGGAAGGATCAATTCAAGTAGAATTGACTTCACTTGAAAAACGTGAATTTTCCGTACCAATAGCCTAAACACCTGAAAGTGTCAAGCCAGTGGGGTACAAATAAGTTTTTGTGCGAAAACGAAATGAAAAAGGTAAAGTCATAAGATATAAAGTATGACTTGTGGCACAAGGTTTTTCGCAAAGGTCTGGCATTGACTATGCGGAGACATATTCTCCTATGGTGGATCGAATTACCTTCAGATATATAATAAATTTGGTAGTTCATGAAAAGCTTGATATGCGCCTAATGGATGTTGTCACAACCTATTTGTATAGCTCATTGGACAATGATATTTGTATGAAAATTCCATAAGCCTTCAAAGTACCTGATACAAGAATAATGGCCGCCTTAGCTTTCGACAACATCATTCAAAGTCACTATGTGAAGAATCAAATTTTGGTCGCATGGAGGGCATGGGATCATATTTGGAGGGGATGTTTTGAGCCTACCATTGATCAAACCCGAGTGTGGAAGATTGATTGAAGCCTTGAAGACTTAAGGACTCTCAGGTTTGGACCACCTTTGTTGGTTCACGGTTTTGGTTACCTTTATTAAGGGCATTTTGGTCACTTAGCCTTAAGGGCATTTTGGATAATTCATATTATTTTCCAACACACCAAGTCCACCCTTGGTCATTAAGGGTAGCGTAGTCTTTTTTGCCTTCTTTTGTAATATACTATAAATAGGACTTTTTAGGTCTTCTCTCATTAGTTGATGAAAGATGAAAGATTGAAACATTAAAAATCCTCTCTCTTGAGAGTAGAACACTTAGTCTTAGTTAGGGCTGGGAAAAACTAGTAGTAATCTTGGCTTGAAAACGGTGGATCTTGAGGTGAGTTGAATCCAAGTAAAAAATGATTGGTTATTGTAATGCCCCAAAAAACGGGTCCTGGAGCGTCACACGGTGCTTGAGGCTATGAGTAGCCCCAAGCTAACCCTTTAAGCCATTTTCATTCAGTTCAACACAAATCAATGGGGTTTCCATAAATAAACCTCAAATATCAATAAAGTAATCATCGTCCAAGAATAAAAGAATTTCAGAAAGATAAAAAAATACGACTTATTAGTCAACTCCTAACATCTATACTAGTCTGACAAGCCTCTAAGAAAATCAATAAAACCAGCGAGCCATTGAGACATGCCACAACTGACTCATACTCAGTTATCAAATATAAATGATTCCATGAAACCAACATCAGACATCACGTCCTCGAAACATAAGGACTCACCACAACAGAGGATGTAGAACAGCATGCCCAAAGAATCACTGTCAAACCTGAAATTGAGCACCTAACCAATATTCTGAGAAAATGCAGCCCACATCCAAAAATGTGGGTCAGTACCATGAAAAGGAACCGAGTATATGGGGGTGTATGCAGTTGTATAAACATCATCATCATCATAAATATTTATAAGAAATATGCAGGATGTATGAAAGACTCACATAGCCCGAAGAAAATTATCAT
>NW_025832585.1:0-1381 GCF_002878395.1 Capsicum annuum | reverse complement strand
TCATTCCCGAGGTTCTTTTGACATGAATTTTCAATCCATACATATTCCCTAGGTTTTTCGCGTGAATTTTTCACGCTAAGTGCTTTTTCAATTTTCGATGGTCGTTTCATGTTGGTTCATGTGATTTCAATTGTTAGTGCTTTTTAAGTTTTCAGTTTTGGCTATATTAGTCTACAATTTAGTGCTTTTTCGTATGAGGTTTTTCTTTTCTGCATAGTAAAAATAAGGGCTCGAACAAAAAAGGGGTTGCAACAATTAATGTGCTTTTTTAGTTTTGTTCTAATGCATAATTGAAGTGGGGACTCGAATAAATAGGCGATTGGAACAATTAATGCGACTCATAACATTTCATATTTAAGGCAATACGTAGGAGCCTACATGACATTCTAGGCACGGGCTCTACACGAGACACGCACTATGTGTGCATACTACATCACTTTTCTTTCTCCTTTTTTCAATATATATTGATTCCCGTGGTTTTTCACGTGAATTTTCAGTACTTACTGTTTTTTTAATTTTTGATTTTTATCATTTCAGTCTTGAATTTTTTCCTAGAGGAAAAATTTTGGTTTGTTTTTTTTGCTTTTGTGCAGAATAGTAGTTGGAACTTGAACAAATAATAAGAAGTGACAATTATTGTGACACCCAATATGTCATATTTAAGTTAACACGTGGGAACTTGTATGACACAACAAATCATGCACGACATGCTAGACAACCTGCTTCACTTTTCCTTCTTTATTTTTCAATACATATTCATTCCCATTGTTTTATCACGTGAATTTTCAGTTGGTGCTTATTCCCTAGGTTATTCATGTGAATTTTTAACGCTAAGTGCTTTTTTCAGTTTTCGATGGCCGTTTCAGGTTTGTTCACATGAATTTTAATACTTAGTGCTTTTTTAGTTTTCGATTTTGGTCATTTCATTATAGAATTTAGTGCTTTTTCGTTTGGGGTTTTGCTTTTGTGCAAAGTTAATGTAGGAACTCGGACTAATAAGGGGTCACGACAATTAATGTGACTCCCAATATGTCATTTAATGCAGCACGTGGGAGCCTGCAAACATTCTAGATGTGGGTTCCTAAACGTCACACCATGCGTGCCTATCACCACAACAAATCATGCTCGACATGCTAGGCATCCTGCATCTCTTTTTCTTTTTTAGTTTTCAATGCATATTCATTCCCGAGGTTTTTTCCATAGAATTTTTAGTCTATACTTATTCCCTAGGTTGTTCACGTGAATTTTTAACACTAAGTGTTTTTTCCATTTTCGATGGCCGTTGTCGGTTAGTTCAAGTGAATTTCAATACTTAGTGCTTTTTTAGGTTTTGGTTTTGTCCATTTCAATTTAAAATTAGTGCTTTTTCATTTGAGGTTTT
>NW_025832584.1:0-1743 GCF_002878395.1 Capsicum annuum | reverse complement strand
TTCATTGGAAAGAGGACTCACAGAGCTTTCTATTGACATATAGTAGACCACCCAAATAATTATGTACAAGGAGTTATGATTGTTTAAATTTGGAGCAAAAATAAGTCAGGCCTCAGTACTTTTTCCTGCACGTTTTACTGTTCACTAATATTCACAGTTCGATCGGAATGTTCATAACTCGTCGCTCGGGTGTCCGTTTTGGATGATTCACATATCGTTGGAAATCTTATTCGATACTCTACGTAATGGTGGGTTATAATCTAAGACATTCCATACAAAAAATTTATAATTCATTCTAGAAGATAGAACCCAACATGTTTACGCACAAAATTTCAACGAAAAATTTCTCGGGGTATTACAATAATTATCTGGTGGTATTCGGCATAGAAATCCACCAAAAAAGAAACTTCATGTTTAGCATAGTTGTCCAGTAAAATATGGATGTTGGGCATTGAAAAATCATCTTTCGAACTTGCTCTGTTCAAATCATGGTAATCAACACATACCCGAATTTTGCCATCTTTCTTTGGGACAGGAACAATATTGGATAACCACGTGGGATAATGATTCACTCGAATTACTTTGGCTTCAAATTTTTTCATGATTTCCTCTTTGATTTTAATACTTACGTCAGTTTTAAACTTCCTTAACTTCTGTTTTATAGGAGGGAATGCGAGATCAGTTGGCAATTTATGGGCCACTAATTCAGTGCTTAAACCAGGCATATCATCATAAGACCATGCAAAAACATCATTATAATCAATTAATGCTTAAATCATTCCATATTTTAGCTGTGGCAAAGCATGTACACTGATTTTAGTTTCCCTAACATCTTCTTGATTCCCTTGATTAATTGGCTCAGTTTCATTCAAATTAGGATTCGGCTTGTCTTCAAACTGTTCAAACTCTTTGCTTATTTCTTCTAGTGCCTCTTCTTCATCATATTCCCCCTCTTGCTTCATTATATCTTGATTAGTTTGGATTTTAATAGTAGGCTAAAAATTCCGCATGCATGTCATGTCACTAGAATCAGCATAAAGAGAACTGTATAAAGAAAAAGACAAAAACAAAATATATTAGACATAAAATAAAAGGAACATTGCATTTCATTTAAAGGAAAAGATAAGAGGGTTTAAACACAAACAATATAATATAAACAAGCTAAATTCTGAATTATAACCTTGGAATAACTCGGACAAACAGAAAGAAAAACAAAATGAACTATCAAAACTCCCTCCTGACGGGGAGAGAAGTGACTTCCAAATTGTTGAGACGGACAAGTGGGCCTATGAACTAACACCTGCTTTACTGGTACCTTCTCCTGCTTCAACCATATCAACTTCAATAAAAAGGTTCTGGAAGTCATCAACTAAATTAGCTTCAAATTCGATCTACTTCGTGACACCACTCTTAACAAATGATTCACTGAGTAGTGGAATTAGGCGAGGAAGTGATCATGTTTCCTTTTTCCTTCCCTTGACTTTCTTCAGATCTTCATCCATTGGCTCAAATCCCAGACCAAAAGTGCCTACGTTCTCACTCAGACATATGGGACGAACTATATTGTGCAGAGATGCTCCCAAACCCCTTTCTAGCTCGAATCTGTATTTCAAAAATTTACTCACCATCATGATAGAAGGGAAGACAATTGTGGTCCCGGTATAACCTTCCCTTCAAGGATACGATCCACTAGCACTGTATCAAAAATATGATAGACAAATGTCTCCTCTACATTATTTGCTT
>NW_025832583.1:0-2378 GCF_002878395.1 Capsicum annuum | reverse complement strand
CAGCCTGCCTTTTCTATTGCGCGAATTGTCCTCAGATCAGCTGAGCCGCCATCTGATGATCAATTGTGTTCTGTCAATGAGGTCACATTTTCAATTCTATCACCCCGATGACCATTATATACCGTCAATTCTTCCACAAGGTGGTCGTTCCGTTTGCAGATAAGTTATGCAGAGATAATCATACAAAAATCGTGAACAAAGATTAAAAAACTTGCGTATTATCTAATGCGTCTACATGTTCTTGTGTATATAATAACACATTGAATTTTAAACTCTATAAATTCTTGTTTCCAATTACAACCTTTTTGTGTATATAATAACACATTGAATTTTAAACTGTATAAATTCTTGTTTCCAATTACAACCTTGGAAATGCCCAAGGGTATAAAGAGAAGGTGTTGGGAGAAGGACAATTTTGTCATCTGATTTTTTTTTACACCCAGATATAGGTAATTCTTGTATATTTGTTACGTTCCACATTGTAACTGTGAATTGTCAACTTCGCAAAATTCTATGCCTTAAGCTCAATCAATGTGTTTATTACTTAAATTGTCGAGTAATAAATTATTATTTTTGTAATAAAAAAGTTATTTACCTTTACCTATGTCACTTCAAAAGTCACTTTACTAAAAACTAGGAAATTTGGCCGCCACCTACGAGCACGATTGTTTAAAGAATCTAATCTTTTTTGATCAATTTTATATTCGTTCTACTTTTCAATAGTATTATTATCCATTGTAGATATGTCCTATTAGCGACTACGTCGATCTTTATATATTTTAGCCACCTCCCTTTCCGCTCCGAATAATATTATGAAGATTGTTTTCAAATGATGAAAGAAAATATATGAAACTTAGCAAAATTAACACTTATTTTGTGAGGGATAATAAATTTTTAATGAATAAGATAATATATAATTTCCTAATAACAATATGATTTTGTTTTATTTCTATTGCACTGATGTCACTGCATTGTTCTTATTGAAGCACATCAATTTGTTAAAAAACGAGACATACTAATAATTCATTTAGAAATTCTCCTTTTTATGAAAAAAGAAAACATTTACTAATAGCAGATCTTTGAAATTAATTAATAAATTTTGTTCTTTAGGATTGATACTTATTTACCAATATATGTAGTTTATTTAATTTATATCTAATTAAGAAAGAGTTAAAAGAGTCTTAAAATGTACAAATTTAAATTAAAATAAAAAATGCATTAAACTTTTGAATATCATCGACTCCTCAAACTCTTTGATTGTTGATGTTTTGTGGTACAATTAGACTGCTCATCTCAAAGGTGCTATGCAATTTTTCAAGAATTTTGTCTTTGCTTGTAAGACAATCTATTCTTGTTATCATCTAAATCTTCATAACAGAAGACTTGGTGTTCTCTTTCCAATATCCTCTTCTTAACGTTAAGAGAGTTTCTTCATTTTTTCAAAATCATTGAATGGACAAAATACAATCTTTATATATAAGATAAGTTCGCCAAAATATTATACTTATGAAGAAATCCTCAAAATGTACAGACTTGAAAAAAAAAAGTTTGAATATATGAATGTTTAGATAACAAAAATAATTTAAATACGGCATAAACTTCATCTATAAGAACAACAATAACAACAAAGAGTGAAAAAAATATATTAGGCAAAATCAAATTCATGAAATCAAATTGTATGATATTCTCACTTCTTTCCTTTGCTCTTTTCTTTTCTTTTTCCATGTCATCTATTCATTTTCTTATTTTTTCCTTTTTCTTACTCTTAGTTATAAACCGGGAGAGCTCAACCCAAAAGACTAGTCTAATAGGTGGGAGAACCCATTTGATTTATAATCCCCTTAGCATTTCTTTATTTTTTCAATGTGGGACAATTGGTTCATAACAATCGTCTCCACTTGAGAACCAACGACCTCGTTGGTCACAGCTGGCACTAAGGGTGTTAAGTGGGCCGGGTCGGGTCAACCCAAAATCAACCCGTGATAGTTAATTGGGTTGGTGGGCCGGTCCGGTCCGATTTGGGGTTAAGTGGGCTAGGCCGGGTCCGGGTTCAACAGTAAAATTTTTAAAAACAACCATGACCCGGCCCACTTAACCCAACCCGGTTAAACCCACCTAAACCCGATTAAAAAATCGGTCAAACCCGGTTAAAAAACCGATCAAACCCTTTTAAAAACAAAAGAAACAAGAAAAAAATTTCCAATATACACTATATACACTCCAGTATACACTATATATTTTTTAATAAATATATACACAATTACACATATATACGTACCATTCAATATATATGACTATACGTACTACTTTAAATAAAACATATACTACAATAGTACAATATATATATAAACTATAATATATATATATATATATATATA
>NW_025832582.1:0-3038 GCF_002878395.1 Capsicum annuum | reverse complement strand
ACTGTTTGTTTGAATTCGTGATATGGTAATTGCTTGTTCAAGTTCGTGATTATATAAGTTGAATGATGATTTTAATGTTGTTATGATGCGTATGAAGTTTTGTTGAAGAACAAAGTAGAGGCGCATGATGCGTATGAAGTTTTGTTGAAGAACAAAGTAGAGGTGCCTCAACAAGATTCGAGAAAGAACATCGCTCAAGGAGGTATGATGTAGATGGTTTACTCTAACGTGAATTGTAATTGCAATTATTATTTTAAATTTGCAGTATAATAATTGCTTGTTTGATTTCCTGATTTATAAGTTGGATGATGATTTTACGGTTGTTGTGACATGTATATGAAGTTTTAGTGAAGTACAGAGTAGAGACACTTGAACAAGATTCGAGAAAGAACGACGCTCGACGAATATGATACAGTAGATAGTTTACTTCAATGAAAAAAAACATTTGTAAATTTGTGTTAAACTCGTGATATGATAATTTTTTGTTTGAATTTGTGATATGGTAATTGTTTGTTTGAGTTTGTAATGTATAAGCTAAATGCCGATTGTATTATTGCTCTGATGTATGTGAAGTTTATAATTGCTTGTTCAAGTTAGTGATTCATAAGCTGAATGATGATTTTATTATTATTTTGATGTATGTGAAGTTGGTAATTGCTTGTTTGAGCTCGTGATTTGTAAGCTAAATGATGATTTTATTATTGCTTTGATGTATATGAAGTTGATAATTATAAATTATGTCTTTGAGTTTGTGATTTATAATGTTGATTTGCTTACTGCTTTGATGCCTATGAAGTTCTATTGAAGTATAGCATAGAGCCACGTGAGCAAGATTCGAGAGAGAATAACGCGTGAGGAATATGATGTAAATAGTTTACTCTAATATAAGTTGAATTAGTTTAGTTTGATAATTACTTCTTTGATTTTGCGACTTAGTACTTAATTTTGTAAATTTGAGAATTAAAAATTGTTTATTTGAATCGGTGAACTAGTAATTGTTTGTTCGAACTTGTAATTTATCAATCATGATTTTCGTCTCCATAAAGCCTGGATTTGTGATGTAGTACTTGTTTGTTGGAATTTGTGAGCAAGTGGTTGTTTATTTGAACTCATAATGCATAAGTTAGGTGATAATTTTATTATTGTTTAAAGGCATGTTTAGTTTTACTGAAAGAACAGAGCAGAGAGACTGACTTCAGCACGATTAGAGAAAAGGAGATACTGTAAATGATGTGATGTAAATAATCTATTTTTGTTGCTAACAACACTGGTAATTATTTGTTTGAATTTGTTGCTCAGTAATTACTTGTTCAAATTCATGACTTTGTGATTGCTTGCTCTAATTCAAGACCTAATAAATATCCCTTGAATTAGAAATTTATTGATTATACAAAAGTAAAAGATCCAAAGGTATTTTATTGGTAAAAAAGAGTTCTAGTCAAGGGAAATGAATCTATACTATCTTAAAATTATGAACTCCCAATAAAAGTAAATTATTATTTTTATTCAATGCTAGAATAAGAAAGTTATAAATAGCAGTTTTTGTTTTATTTCCTTTTTATAAAACAAAAATCTCTTTGTGATATCACGTGACAATTTAGGAATAACATATATATGTTCAAAAAAATAATTTTATTTGTAAAAAGACTTCATATATTAATTTTTTTTCCATAAAAAAATGGCTACACTATATCCACAAGTTAAAAATCAACACAATATCTCTTCATATTCAATTCTTTTCTCTTTCTAGACCCAGGGACGGACCTACAGATAAAAAATGGGTGCTCGAGCACCCATTGATCTTAACTCAGAATAGGTACAATTATATTAGAAATTGAAGAAAAAGCATATAATAAATCAGAAAGCATCCACAGACATTAAATCTGACTTGGTTGGTTGGTGGTGGGAACTTTCAAGTAAGATTGTGCGAGAGTTCAAACCCCATTGAATTTCTTTTTGGACATAATTTTAGTTCTTTTGTTGCCACTATTTGATCCAAATTCTAATGTCGGCTTCATGAATAATTCTTTATTCAATGCTGGTTTCATAAATAGTTCTTTATTCCAATGCGGACTTCATAAATTTTTCTTTTATTTCCACTGTTTGATTCAAATCTCAATGCTGACTTCATAAATAGTTCTTTTGTTGCCGCTGTTTGACCCAAATCCCAATGCTGACCTTACAAATAAAGAATTAAAGACACCAAAGTTTGACCCCTCAAAATTTTTATTTTTTTTTACCCTTGAACTTTAACTTAACCAACAATTTTTTTTTATTCGGCGATTGTGTTTTCCTCAAAAATTCATGATATTTATAATATAAATATGAATAGTTTTAATCAAATTTATTCATTGTCATCATCAAATAATTGTGCACTTATACTATATAATTAATAGTAGCTATACCTTTTTGAAAAAAATTGACCACCCACAACCTCAAAATTCTGAGTCCGCTGCTAACTAGACCTTAAGTTTCTTCCCTTTATCTATATATCACGTGAATTTTATAGAACTAAAAATGAGAACTTTATCAACAAATACAAAATTCATCATTTAATTAACTAGAAAAGCATTATAAAATCATTATAAAATATAACCTAAAATGGATATACAAGAAACGTAATGCCTTGAAGGAGAAAAGAGTTGAATATATTGAATAAAATATGATTTTGAATCTTTATAATTTATTTTGAATTTTATTTAATCTCATATTATACTAAATTTAATTTGAGTTGATAAAAGGTAAACAATGCTATGTTTGATTTTGTGTGAACTATTATCGTGAGTAATAATTGCGTTTGAACTATAGTTTAAATTTCAAAAATTGTAATTTTCTGATAAAATGTGTAATATTCTTTATCTAATAAAATTCTTGTAAAAATAATGAGTCAAATACTACTATAATTTTAAAAGATATATCTTATTTTTCAAAATATACTTCTCAATATAAACAAGTTTCGAAAGGTTTGTCAAGTAATCAGTCACTTAGATGGATTTTTTTTTTCAATTCATATATTCTTATTTAATGCAATGGAAAAA
>NW_025832581.1:0-1353 GCF_002878395.1 Capsicum annuum | reverse complement strand
GATTACATTTTGTAATTCTTGATATCTCAAAAATGTTACTCTTCTTCCCAATTTTATTTTATGAAAAGAAGGTGTTTTAAATGATTTATTTATATGTATTTGAATATGGGTTTTGTGATGGTTTGAGGGTTTTGGAATGGTTGATCCTTAAATTGTTTTCCGATAGTTTGCATGAGTTGTTCATTCTTTAAATTGAACCTTTTTGAACTAATGGGGAGCAGGGGTATGGGAAATTGAAAGGGGGTCGACCTATTCCCCTAAACTAATGTTTTGAACTTGGAAATTGATTTTGAATAATTGTGTTCCCTCAATCCACTTGCATAAATGGCTTGAATTGTGGAATTGTCACTTGGTTTTATTTATTCACCTATACTATTACATTGCGTAAATGGTTAAACAATAAACATGGATTTTGAATGCCCTTTTGGCTATGTTTTGATATAATAAAAAAAGGCGTAGAGGCATTCCCTAAATTTAAGTTGATATGACAAACTAAAGTAGGTCGAGGTATTCCTATAACTTGATTTAATAAACAAAAGGAGTTGATCCATTCCTGAATATTATTGGAATGAGCTTGCAAGCTAAACGGTATGAAAATACCAGTGATGTGCCTTATGTATAATTCCATAGTTAATGAATGGGTTATATGAAACTTGTTTTAAATTTTTCTTAAAAGGGACTGTGTTGCTCACCGTTATGGTGTAAGTCCAAGGGAGGACAAACATTGGAAACCATGTTTGCTGGAATGAAGGTCATGATAATCGTGTGCACAGTTAATATTATATTATAGCTATGTATCGTCCATTGGCATAGGTTTGGGGGATTCCCAAGTATTTGTTAGATATCTCCAGTTCATGCGACTAACAAGCACTGAGACCCAACCAACGGTGAGAGATGGACCCATATAGCCCATGGGTGCTTAGATAATGGGAAAGCTACACATTCCAGACTAAGGTTTTACTTTCATGCTAAACCTTGTTCCCTATCCTAGCATGTTATATATATTTATGCATATACAATGTGTACATGTTGATTTTACTATGGTTTGGACTTGGCCTTATTTTATCCCTTCCCTGAGTTACATACTAGAACCCACCCCACTAAATATCTCTGAATATTGTATACTTACACAATGCAAGAATCGAAGATACTTCTATTTTTCTTACACAATGATAGGATTTTTGGGTTGTCAGCAGTAAGCTTTAAATTGGTGATCTTCCAGGTTCCAGAAGGTCTATCATTTTGAAGTATTATTTAATTTATGACTAAGACTACTTCTATTGTATTTTTTTGGCTATCATCTGGCCCATATCTTGACTTAGATTAGTTTTGGTCTTTCCAGAGGCTTTGTAG
>NW_025832580.1:0-1544 GCF_002878395.1 Capsicum annuum | reverse complement strand
GGTTGATAGACTAAGCAAGTCTGCTCATTTCATCAGTCTTCAACATCTATATACTGCTCAAACTGCTCCTCAATGTTTCATGGATCACATTTTTAAGTTACACGGACTACCTTCTACCCTGACAAGTGATAGAGACCTCATTTTTGTCAGCTCATTCTGGCAGGAGTTGTTTTAATTGTTGGGAGTCAAAGTACAACATTCTACTGCATATCATCCACAGACTGATGGACAAACTGAGGTTTTGAATAGGACATTAGAAACCTATTTGAGGTGTTTCTGCTCAGATAAGTCTAAAGAGTAGGTGTCTTATCTGCCTCTTGATGAATGGTGGTACAATATCACCTATCATCTAACTCTTAAATACACTCCATATGAAGTACTCTATGGCCAAAAACCTCCCATTCACCTCCCTTACTTAGCTGGAGAATTTAGTTCTGATATGGTTAATAGGTCACCGATTGCAAGGGATGCAATTATTCAACTCTTAAAGTTTCATATCCTTAGAGCTTAGTAGAGGATGAAGGATTTGGCAGACAAGCATAGGTCTGAGAGGAGTTTTGAGGTGGGAGATTGGGTGTACCTGAAAATTCAGCCTTACAGACATATTTCAGTATCTACCAGGCCCTTTAACAAACTGTCTGCTACGTTTTACAACCTTATTTGATTGAAGCTAGAATAGGTGTTGTGGCTTACTGGCTATTGCTGCCTAGTGATGTACTCATTCATCCTACATTCCATGTTTCTCAGCTAAAAAAATGTCATGAAGTCCCTTGCAGCATTGCACACGTTCCAGTTATTCAATTGTCAAGTCCTTACTGTCCCACCCCTGAGAGAGTTCTAGATAAAAGATTGGTTAAAAAGGGTAACAAAGCGGTGGAACAATTGCTTATTAAGTAGAGCAACTTGGATGAAGATCAGGCAACTTGGGAATTCTCTTTTGAGTTTCAATTGAGATTTCCCTCTTTTAATCCTTGAGGTAAAGGATCTGCTGAAGGAAGGGGTATTGTTACAAGTATGCAATAGAGAGTATAAAGAAGAGAAGAAAGCAAGAATTAAGCTGAGCTGACATTTGATTAGTTGAAACTGTTAAAATGATAGTTGTAGTTTAAAATTCTATTTTTACTGTAGCTATTACTATAGCTACGTCCCAAAGTTAGTTAAGGCGGTTACAACTACCCAAAGTTAGTTAAGGCGGTTACAACTATCCAATTAAGAGTTTTAGCTATATAAACCATTGTACTGATTGTAATATGAATTGAATAATAACATTTCTCTGTTCTCTCTCTCAAATTCTCTTCTTATCTTAGCTACGTTCTTGGATTTTTCCCTGAATAGCATATCAATTTTTAGAAGATAATTCCTAAAACTGACCCACAATGGCCACTCGATTAGCAATTGTACATCAGTCTTTATTAGTTCCTGCATGGAAAATAAGCAGACAGGGAATGCAGAATTGCAATATTACAGGGAAGGATAGCTCGTCCCGCACAAGAACCACATCGAAAAAAATTGAATGAACCATAATGCCTAGGGAATTCCATCAA
>NW_025832579.1:0-1433 GCF_002878395.1 Capsicum annuum | reverse complement strand
CATGCCCACTGCATTTACCGTATTTAATAATTCCAACCGCTGCTCATGGACCACAACATCACATGACAAATAAAGAAAGGAATAGGACACAAAAAAGGCCTTTCGGTTCACCCCGCGTACGAAATGCGAGGGGCAAAAGAAAATGGATTAAACTTGATAATGCCAGGGCATTAGGAATGCAACACAAGAAACCGATTCAAGCAAGCCTAAATTGCTCTTGCCCTAGGAATGATATGGCATTCTGGATAAGAAGTTGTTGCTGATCAGGGATACAACCTAACCACACATGCCGAACACAACTCATGCGTCATGCATCCAAATGTTCTATTGATGCATGCCTAGCACTGACCCCAACGCCCAGCAATAGATGTCATGCGCTTCTGCTTATACAGATGTTGCAAGGACAAACAAGTCTCACTTGATGTGATTGCCCTTCCTTAGTAAGAGCAAAGATAATAAAAGTACATCGAGGCTTGTGTACGAGCGCCGCCCATCTTTCGTCAATGGCTCTCAATGAAGATTCGGCTAGGCCCCATGCATGCAGCACCAAGAGCATTCCCCTAGAGCAGATTCTAGAATTCACTACAGGAACAAAAGTGCTGCCTCATCTAAAATTAAATGCCAACAGCCCCATCGTGGACAACGCCACCAATAGACGACACGAGTGCATAGTAAAGCACCATCAATGTGGTTTCATCGGCATAAGCAGCTTGCCCGGACTAGCCATGCATGCTATCATTCTAGCCAAACTGCGTGCTAACATGCCTAGCGAGCACATATGCCAAATAGTTACAGTCACCTCGAAGTGCCTTGGACACCTCTACCACCATTATATATGTTTAAAAAAATCCAAGTGTCAGGAGTAGTCATGATTTTACCAGAGAATCATACTGGACATGTACAACTTAGAACTGCACAATTTAATGTATGACCTAGATACTGCACTCATAAAATACTCACAAAATTTGTAAATGATAATTTTCATCAAGAAAATATTTTTTTCAAATATTATTTATGAAAATTTTCAAAATAAATAAAAATAAATAAAAAATAGGAAAAATATTTAAAAATATTAGGAAAATATTCTGAATACATAAAGTAACCTTAAATCAACAATTTAGTGCATATTTGTATGTACAAAGTAACTATAAAAAATATTAAAATTAAAAAAAATTAAATAAAAATTTAAAAATAACAAGGGAACGTTATAAAAATAATCCAAACATATGAGGTAACATTGAAACCAATTACAGAGTACATATTGATGGAATGAAATATAGTATAAGCAGCATAAGAATAAAAAAATATGCTTTAAATTGGTGAAATGTCATTTCAAAAAAAACTTAGTGCGTGTATGTAATGAAAGAAGTATGCAACGGTGAGGAAGATGGATGAACTTTAGAAAAATATTAGGATGATCGAAACTAGGTGAA
>NW_025832578.1:0-1237 GCF_002878395.1 Capsicum annuum | reverse complement strand
TAACTCGTGAGCTTGTCCAAGAATTAAGTCAGATGAACGAGCAAACTTACTGAAACCCTTTGGGTAACTTTACCACATCAGAGCACAATTAGATCAATGGGTTTGAGGATATCACAAAGTTTATCATGTTCATGGTTGTTCTAAGTGATTACACATTAAGGCGATCAGACATGTCACAGAAGACTACCACATGCCAGTGACTCATGTATACAAGTTCATAAAGAAAACCGTGAACTTCAGATGGAACAAAGATGAACCTAAAATCAAATAGAAGTAGAAAGCTAATGCAGAGAGAGTAACATGCGAACAGGCTGTCATATATGAAGACGAGGTATCCAAAGTTGAAAAATAAAAACTATTCCGTTGCAAGGAGATCTTAACATTGCCTGCTTACCTGAAGCTCGAGATATTTCAACTTGGGTGTGGCACAAGAAAGAGCGTCCAACGCATTTTCCACTTCATATTTGAGAATGTCGTTACCTCTAACTGTTGCGGCTAGATCAGCCTGAAGTTTCTTTATGTCCATCTCCTCGGAATAGAGCTTCTCCCTTAGCACAGTTGCCAGCAAAGTCTCCGATTTAAGCTCTTTAACCTTTTTCTGGTAGTTTTCCTGGACATAATCTCTATTATCTTGAGCTACTCAATATTCCGCTTGTAACTGAGTGAGCTGTTGCCTTAGATTTTGATTCTCCTTTGACACTTGCTCTAGTCTCTTAGACAAATCTTCAAGGTATTTGTTCGAAAATGACATCTTGATTCTATTATCTACTTCCTTCTCATTAAATGAAGAGACTTCCCTTTGTAGAGAGACATTCTGCTCTGCAAGCTCCCTCGCCCTTTCACGGAGTCTATGTTCTTCAATTTGGTATTTCTCAAGTTTTAGAGACCAATCGCTGGATCTTCTATCCAACTCCTTTTCCATTACTGATTGTAACTCATTCTTTTCTGTCTCCAATCTTCGTGTCCGTAAATCTAGTTCTGCCTGTAATATGCTGGCTTCTTCCTTAGCAAAAGCCCTTTCAGCAACTTGATTCCGTAGCATGCTTGAAACTTCAGAAGCCATTTGTACCTTCTCCTTTGTAAATCTTCTAATAGTTCTAATCAACACTAGAACGCTAAGGTCTCTGCCGTGAAGAAACATTTGTCATTACTTTGGACAAGCAAATGCAAATTAAAACATCAGTTTAAGAGTGAAAAAGAAAGCTACAGCAAAATGATATGCATACCGACTTGAATC
>NW_025832577.1:0-1570 GCF_002878395.1 Capsicum annuum | reverse complement strand
TGGCTTTAATCTATCCCTCGAGGTATCAATCAACCCTTACCAGCGCAGCTTAGAGGGAGAATACAGGAAGAATGCATAGTAGACGACCATCAGGATGAAAGTGTGGGGTCCAAAGCAGAAACACTGAGAGTTCAGTTAGCAAATTTATTCAAGACGATAGAAAGGTGTCAGAATAATCTTTCCAAGTGCACTCCTCATGAGGCAGGAATACGGGCCCGAAGCGTGTTCCCTAATATGAGGGTGTCTTTACAGGATATGCTACAAAGTTTAAATGGAAGAAAGAGAACTTCAGAGGCAGGTCCATCTCAGCCAGGGTCATCACGCAGAGCACCAGTCTTAAAGAGCATTTCTTATCTTTATTCAGTTTGAGTCTTTTATGTGTCTGTCATTGTAAGGTGGTGTCTATATTAAGTCGAAGTCAAGTTGTTTTTGTTATTAGGGTCTTTATTAGTAATTTCACCTATATCGTCTCAGGGGGTCTAGAATGTTGTTTCGTATTTGTTGTTTAGTTTTAAAGTGGTCCCAAACTTTTTATATGTTTTGTTGTTCTCTTTCTTCAAAATTTTATGATGTTACGTCTTTCCTTTGTTTGTTTATTTTCATTTTTGCAAAAAAAAAAAAAGTGGGTGATGTTTATGCACATGCTGCCCGAACTACGCAAGATCTAATTTATGTACAACATGATACGTAGGCAACCTACTTTTGGGTTCGATCTAATATTTTGTTTCATTGTTTTTCATTATTTTTCCTCTTTTAAAGAAAAACAAAAGCCATAAAGAATGATAAAATAAAGGTTGATAATGAGAGAAAAGAAAAGAACAGAGATGGATACGAAAAAATATAATAATATAATTATAATAATAATAAGTGTAGATAAAAAAAAAGTGTAGAAAAAAATCAGGATAATTTTACCAATGTGATTCCCATGCTTGTTGTGTGCCCTAATCCTAACGGATGTCGTCTTTGATAAGCATGTTCTTTCAGATAACAGTGGTAGGTTTGCAGAACTCTGACTAGTCACCCATACTTCACTAGATCCAAAGCAAAGCTCGCCATGGCTAGTAGGGAGATTGAAAATTTGCTCATTGACCTGGATCACGATCACAGGGAAGAAAGTTCTGAACACAATGATAAGGTAGTAAGGCTCAGGCAACAATTGATAAATTTACACCGGGCATGGGCCAGTGGAATGCCTCCTCCTCCGCTTCCTGAAGGTCTTAGGAATATCTTTAATTACCCACCGTTCTCTCAGGAGAAATTCTCTGCTCCTACTGCAACATTATTATCCTGGCAGTTCTGGTGTACCCTTGGCAGCTCCCCAATCAAGACCAGCTGCTCAGCCAGCGCCACCGATCACACCGATATTCGTGGCTCTGCCACCACATGAAACTCCCATATATGCTGTGCGTACCATAATGAGGCTTCCTAGGTCTGCCAGTGAGCCAGTACTGAAGGTTTCAGATAGTCAGTATTATGCTCCAGAGCCTACTTTGCAAATGAATGAACCGTATGGATACACTCAACTGCCTGTATTTCTATTTGATACAGAGAAACCTGTCACAACAGAGGA
>NW_025832576.1:0-1213 GCF_002878395.1 Capsicum annuum | reverse complement strand
AACAGAAAGTAAAAATTCTATTTTTCAAAAGGGTCCTGAACATAAAGTTAAATCCCGTTTTTTAGAAGGGTCTTGAACAGAAGGTAAAATCCCATTTTTCAGGAGGGTCCTGAATATAAATTGAAATCTCATTTTACAGGAGGGTCAAGAACATAAACTGAAATCCCATTTTTCAGGATGGACATGAACAAAACTTAAAATCTAATTTTTCAGGAGGGTCCTGAACAGAAAGTAAAATCCTATTTTTAAGGTGGGTCCTCAACAGAATGTAAAATTCCATTTTTCAGTAGGGTCCTGAACATAAAGTGAAATCCTATTTTTTAAGAGAGTCCTGAACAAAGGGTAAAATTCCATTTTTAAGGAAGGTCCTAAACAGAAAGTAAAATCCTATTCTTCAGTAGGGTTTGAACATAAAGTGAAATCCTATTTTTTCGTAGGGTCCTGAACATAAAGTAAAATCCCATTTTTCTGGTGGGTCCTGAACATAAAGGAAAATCCTATTTTTTAGGAGGGCCCTGAACATAAAGTGAATTCTCATTTTTCAACAGGGTCCTAAACAGAAAGTAAAATCCTATTTTTCAAGAGTGTCCTGAACATAAAGTTAAATGCCATTTTCAGGAGGGTCCTGAACATAAAGTGAAATCTCATTTTTCAGGAGGGTCCTGAACAGAAAGTAAAATCTCATTTGTCAAAAGGGTCCTAAACATAAAGTAAAATGCCATTTTTCAGGAAGGTCATGAACATAAACTAAAATCCCATTTTTCAGGAGGGTCCTAAACAAAAAGGTAAAATCCCATTTTTTCGGAGGGTCCTGAGCATAAAGTGAAATCCATTTTTCAGGAGGGTCTTGAACATAAAGTAAAATCCCAATTTTTAGGTGGGTCCTGAACAGAAAGTAAAAATTCTTTTTTTCAAGAGGGTCCTGAAAATAAAGTTAAATCGCATTTTTTAGAATGATCTTGAACAGAAGGTAAAATCCCATTTTTCAGGAGGGTCTTGAACATAAAATGAAATCTCATTTTTCAGGTGGGTCATAAACATAATCTGAAATCCCATTTTTCAGGATGGTCCTGAACAAAACTTAAAATCTCATTTTTCAGGAGGGTCTTGAACATAAAGTAAAATCTCATTTTTAACGAGGGTCCTGAACATAAAGTAAAATCCCATTTTAAGAAGGGTCCTGAACAGAAAGTAAAATCCCATTTTTTAGGAG
>NW_025832575.1:0-5306 GCF_002878395.1 Capsicum annuum | reverse complement strand
TGTCTAATCACCTCGCGCCAAACATGACAATTATCACAAAAAAGCTACACTATGCAAAAATGACCTCAAATGAAAGTAAATGCTAGTAAAGTACAAAAAGTAAATACTCTTAGGAGGTCACTGGCATATTGAGAAACCCCATCAGATACCAAAATAACCATATCTTTAGTAGAACCGGTATCCTTAATTGACTTTCCAAGAACTCTAACACCCAACAAGACTCTCAACAAGAAAATCCCAGACTAATACTACGACTACAAGTATCAAAGACTAAGCGAGACAACTCTCAACTAGCCTACCCTAATCCATGTCCTTCATAGTCTTCTTTCTAAGGTCAGTCCTTGATAAGCTGAAGCGACCTCATGTCCTGTCTAATCACCTCTCCCCAAACATGACGATTATCACAAAAAGCTACACTATGCAAAAATGACCTCAAATGGAAGTATATACTAGTAAGGTAAGAAAGTACATACTCTTAGGAGATCATTGGCATATTGAGAAGCCCCATCAGGAGATCAAAACAACCCTATCTTTAGTAGAACAAATAAATAGTAACAGCAAGAAACTCCCACAGTAATAACTACGACTACTAGTAACCAAGACAACTCAATTAGCTGGAGCCGCGTCATATCCTGTCTAATCACCTCGCGCCAAACACAACAATTATCACAAAAAAGCTAAACTATGCAAAAATGACCTCAAATGAAAGTAAATGCTAGTAAAGCACAAAAAGTACATACTCAAATGACCTCAAATGAAAGTAAGTGCTAGTAAGTCCAAAAGTTACATACTCTTAAAAGGTCATTGGCATATTGAGAAACCCCATCAGAGACCAAAACAACCATATCTTTAGTAGAACCAGTATCCCTAATTGACTTTCCAAGAACTCTAACACCCAACAAGAATTCATCACCATATAAAAGTGTAACATATGCTTCTTCACTTGATTGAGATTTAATAGCTCCAATTACACTATTACATGATACAAACATCAAGAAAAAGATAAACCCATATCTAAAATCAATTTCTTTCATGGAAAAAAAAATCTTAAAAATCAAAACTTTCAGCAGAATTTAGTATAAAAATTGGATCTTTTTAAAACTTTTTTGCAAGAAAATAGGAAAAATGATCTGGGGTGTACTGAAAAATGGTAATTTAGAATAGTTATACATAAAATAAATTTAAAAATCTAAACTTTCAGCAGAATTTAGTATAAAAATTGGATCTTTTTACTAAAAAAATTGCAAGAAGCTGGGAAAAATGATCTGGGGTGTACTAGAAAGTAATAATTTAGAATAGTTATACATAAAATAAATTTAAAAATCAAAACTTTCAGCAGAATTTAGTATTAAAAAAAAGGGATTTTTTTATTTTCATTTTTTTTTAAGCAGAAAAGGGAAAAAGGGATCTGGGGTTTACTGGAAAATTATAATTTAAATAGTGATATTTATGAGATAATAATTTAAAATTGAAATTGGGTATTTGTATATTGTTGTTCTTGATTCCTCTTCTACAGTTGCTATTTACAGTTATGTGAGAAAAAAGATTTTTTATTTTTTTTTGTTTTGGCACATCAAAAAAATTAATTTAATAAATTATGATCTCATTGAAATATCATAGTAGCTCAGTCTAGTGTTTATCTTAAAATACAAAAAAAAAAAAAAAATTAAACTATCATAAAGTTGAACAAGTAAACACATGTAAGAGCGTTCATATATGATCGAAAAGTTAATCTGAATCGATAAA
The DNA here is from genome assembly GCF_002878395.1 of Capsicum annuum. Taxonomy (NCBI): domain Eukaryota; kingdom Viridiplantae; phylum Streptophyta; class Magnoliopsida; order Solanales; family Solanaceae; genus Capsicum; species Capsicum annuum. The sequence continues at coordinate 3,560 of NW_025832575.1, read as the reverse complement.
TCGAATCAAACTGACTTAATAAATTAAAAATCTGCTTAATTTGATTTAATTTGATTTTTAATTTTTAAAAATTGATAATATTTGATTTAGTTTGGTATTAATTCGAGAAAAAACAAAACCAAATTGAATCTAGTGATTTATTTTAAAATATATAAAAAAAAAACATTTGAACTATCATAACGTTAAACAAATAGTCACACATTGGAGTGTTCATATGTGATCGAAAAATCGATATGAATCGATAAATCGAATCAAACTAACTTAATAAATTGAAAACCGGCTTGATTTGATTTGATTTCGTTTGGTTTTAAATTTTTAAAAATCAATAATATTTATTTTGATTTGAAGTTAATTTGAGAAAAATCGAAATCAAATAAAACCAAACCGATAGATATATACATATTTAAAATATTATATACTAGACATCAATTAAATTTATCTATATTCTTCATAGTTTTTCCATATCTCATTTTTATTGTTGAATGCTTGGAAACAGTAAAAAATATTCTAGTTAGTGTTCTCGTTATGTTCCCTCAATTATTTTAGGGTAAAAACTAGCAGCGCGATGCATTAAACCTCCCGCTATGTACAAAGTTGGAGGAAGTAGGCGTGTGCATCGATCGGTTCGGTTCGGTTTTATATATTATCGGTTCGGTTTATCGATTTTTTATTTTTAAATATGCTAAACCAATAACAAAACCAATAAAATATTTTTTATCGGTTTTCAGTTTATCGAATTTTAGTCCTTAAAGGTTCGATTTTCGGTTTAACCGGTAAAAAATACTCATAAAATAGAAATAGTAGTAACTAACATGAAAAAAAAAATGAATCTTAATTGCACCCAAAAATCCTACATAATGTGTTTTAATTTATAAGAATCTTCAAGTTTGGACTAAATGTTGTTAGGCGAAATTAAGAGCTTGTATAATTAAAATAATATGTTTGTTATAAAATCATTAACAAACCGTTAACCCAATAACCCAATAACAATAAACCAATAACATTTTTATCGATTCAGTTTATCGGTCGGGTCAATTTTTGCACACCCCTAGGAGGAAGGGCCTCAACCCGTGACCTCCTGATCACATGACAACAACTTTACCAGCTACTCCAAGGCTCCCGTCGATTTTCTTAGGATAATGGAGCTTAAATTTTAGGTTTTGTGCCTGTCATTATCGTTGTATCTAATTTCATTTTTTGTACTTCACTTGTATAAATTTCTTTGCGTAATAAAATACATCCTTAAAATTTATAATAAAAATTATTCCGGATCGCCAAAATCGATAAAACCAACAAAATCAAAATCGATATAATTCATAGTGTAATGATTTGATTTTATTTGAGTATTAAAAGAAATCAACGTTATTGATTTGATTTAATTTTAACTAAAAGTTGAACCAAATCGAATCATGAACACCCCTAGACACACTTGTCTTATAACTTATAAGAAAAAAATGAATTCGAATTATTGGATATTTTATAAATGTTTTTTATCTGTCAAAACGAGCAAGTAAAGGGAAGAGAAAAATAAACTTGATGCTCGACCAAAAAAAAAGTGTTTCTATTGTATTGCGAGAAATTAAATTAGAACGAGGTTTTAAATTACTAGAACAAACTATTTATAGGTTATAATAGTGAGACAGTAGTCAATAACGATACTCCAACTGATCCCCTATCGTACCAAAACCAACGATAGGGGGGCCACGTGGAGATGTCGTTAGTGGAGCTAGCTGGTATCATTATTAAACTCTTATAGCAGGTGTTGAACCTCTTCGACTAAATTTTCTTTAAATATTAAACTCCCGTAATTAAATTTCTGACTCCGCCTCTGATTCACACCCTATAAAATATGTAATCAAAGTAATTGAAGCATCAAAATTAAGGTTCTAGTACTTATCTATTTTAATTATAGTCAAAGTGATAATTATTCATATCATGCCAAAAAAGTTTTTAAAATTAAAATATAGTCAAATATAAAAAACATTTAAAAAAGATGATGACTCTTCTTTTTTTTTTTTTGTACTTTAGTGCATGAATGTCAACATTTTATTCTTTAAAAAGTGTTATTATTATTATCTTGTCTCTCCACCTTTATAAAATGTGCTAGCAATGACATCACAAATAATAATTGTACTAATTTCAAATTAAATATCATAAAAAATTAATATTACATGTATTTAATAAATTTTTCACATAAATATAAAGTACGAATCAAAGTTACTGATCGATCAAATTCATAATCGATGCTATGACAGTATGGCTCCATTTTGTTGATAAACGTCTCTATTTGTTCGGACCTACTATCTAATCTAAGAAGTTTCAATTAAAAATTTATCGATTCAAACAAAATAATTATGTCAAAATGCTTGATCGAACTTACGTAGTATTGATGTGTCTGAATTGAATAATACAAAACGTGTGGTATAGAGTAAAGAAGGCGAACATACTTTGAATTTTAATTCTTATTCTTTTTAATTATTTATTGAGTTCAGTATGAATTTTAATTCTTATTCTTTTTAGTTATTTATTGAGTTCTAAATTAATAACTCATACATATTGTTATATTAATGATTTTCTTGCTACAAATACAAAATTTCTATTAAAATTATTAAATTTTGTCAAACTCATAAATTATATTTTTTAGCATATCCCAAAAGTCTTTTAGGTAAGCTTACTTTGTTGAATTAAATGTAATGTCGGCAAAAATAAAGATTTGCAAAATCTTGAAAATAGTTTTTTTTTTGTTTGTGTGTGTGTTTTCTTTTAATTGATGTTGATAGATATATACTTTTTTGTATAGTCATATTATAGTGCTTTACATGGGACATTTTATATTTTATATTTTATAGTATACAATCAAGTCAAAGATTGATAATTATACATTGACCGAAAAGGAATTTTATCTAATTTTTTTCCCCTCCTTGGGTCCTCATGAGCTTTTTTTTTTTGTTTTATTTTACAATCTGAATTTCGGTATCCATATTATAGTCTGATTAGTTCGAATTCGCGTTGGATAGGACTCATTCGTAGGTAGCACTTTTTATCAAAGATTTTTTCATACCTAAGACTCGAACTCCAAACTTCTAAATTAGAAAGGAACAGTCCCACTGTTTGTACAAACAAGCAATAACTTTTTATGAATTTCATATATAAAAGTAAATAATCATATAAAATCTACCAAAATCCTATTCAAATAAACTTTTCTTCTTCTTGGTATATCATTTGAAGATCATACAACAATAACAATATACCCCGTATATTATATTTCCACCAAGTGAGATTTAGGGAGGTTAAGTATACGCAGTCCATACCACTACCTCTGAGATAGAGTTCATACTACAAGCTAAATACAAATTTGGACATAGATTAATACAAAGAGTCCTACACATTCAATATGAGTCGAACTGTGATACTATAATGATATTACTGAAATAATATCTCATAGATTAATACTAAGAGTCCTACACATTCAATAAGAGTCGAACTGTGATACTATAATGATATTGCTGGAATAATATCTCATAGATTAATACAAAGAGTCCTATACATTCAACATGAGT
>NW_025832574.1:0-2042 GCF_002878395.1 Capsicum annuum | reverse complement strand
ATTGAAGGCTCTGTGGACTTCATATTTGGCAATGGCCTTTCTTTCTTTGAGGTAATTAATCACTTCAATCTATGTTCTTTCACTCAACTGATTAAACTAAAAATAATTGATGAATGTATAATTGTATATAATCAGTGTATACTTTAGGTATATTGTATATGAAATGTTGTATAGGATGAATATTTGGATGTTTTGACCAAAATAAACCATTTTTTAAATCATTCATCAAAGTGATATGTTTTTTTTTTTGAAAACTTTATAAAACTATTACAAACGTTGTTGGCAGTAAGGTATTAGATTTTTAAAAAATTAACGGACCAAAGTGAATTGTAGACTGTGTTAAAGTAGGGATCGTTATTGATAGTAATGTTTTTGGCTTAAAACGTTACCAACAGTAACGAGATATAAATCTCTGCCACTCTGTCAAATCAACTCTGTAGAGCCTGATGTGGCAGAGTCGCAGAGTCTCGTTACCATTGGTAACGTTTTAAGCCAAAAACATTACTATCGGTAACGATTCTTACTTTAACGCCGTTGTGGTCCGTTAATTTTTTGAAAACCTAATATGTTACTGCCAACAACGTTTGTACTAGTTTTGTAAAGTTTTTAAAAAACATATTACTTTGGTGAATTGATTTTAAAAATGACTTATTTTGATAAAAAAAATTGTAAAAATCCCTTTTTAGAAATCAAGGAAATTTTCACTCTTAGTCCCTAAAATATTGACGAATTCTGATTTTGGTTCCTATATATTTAGTTAAGCACATTCGATCTTCAATTTTTCAAAATTGTGCACTTTTGGTCTTTTTGCTTGTGATTCTGCCTTTACGATATTTATTATATCTCTGATAAAAATTTTGTGTAAGTAATTGCATGTATTCAGAGTTTAAGTTATTATGCACTGACATGTATATATGCTTGTGCTATTGCATGTAAATGACACCCCTTAAATAATACTCCATCAGAGTTTAAGTTATATACACTGACAACATATATATAACTTAAACTCTGATATTATTTTAGGGATGTCATTTACATGCAATAGCACAAGCATACATACATGTCAGTGCATGCAACTTAAACTCTGAATACGTACAATTGCTTACATACATACATGTCAGTGCATATAACTTAAACTCAAAAATTATTTTAGGGATGTCATTTATATGCAATAGCACAAGCATACATACATGTCAATGCATGTAACTTAAACTCTGAATACGTGCAATTGCTTACATACATGTCAGTGCACATAAGTGACAGGAGCAGTAACAGCACAAGGAAGTAGTAGTATGTTAGAGGACACAGGTTTTAGCTTTGTGAATTGTAAGGTGACAGGTTTAGGTTCATTGTACCTAGGTAGGTCATGGGATCCTTTCTCTAGGCTCATCTTTGCTTACACTTATATGGACAACATTATCATACCTAAAGGTTAGCATAATTGGGGTGACCCCCTACGTGAAATGGAAGTTCCCTACTACTACTCCATAGATCGTTTCGTTTTATATGAAGGTGTTTAACTGATATATATGGGAATGGTCGATGGAGTTTTACCGTGGGAACTCTTAATTAATATATGGGCTAATACTGTTCGTTTTGGGGTAAATAAGAATGACTCACTTATTATAAGTTGCTTATGTGAAGATGTTTAACTGGTATATATGGGATCGATGGGATTTGCCGTGGGAAACAGTTTCCTACGAGCATATTTTGGGGCTATATATATATAACAACTTATAGAACTCTTAATAATATGGCCGGGTTGATGATATTGTTCGTTTTAGGGTAAATAAGAACGACTCATCCTATTAAGAGTATCATACATCTTATAAGTTATTTATGTGATGATGTTTAACTGGTATATATGGGAATGATCGATGGAATTTATCGTGGGAAACAGTTTCCTACGAGCATATTTTTTGGGCTATAACATCTTTAAAAACTCTTAATATGGGTTGATGTTGTTTGCTTTGGGGTAAATAAGATCGACTTACCCTATTAAAAGTATCATCATACATTTTATAAGTTGCTTATGTGAAGAT
>NW_025832573.1:0-2746 GCF_002878395.1 Capsicum annuum | reverse complement strand
CTATTTTCAAATAAAATCACAACAATTAGTTTTTCCAAATAAATGCATTTTAAAATATGTATTTGGACTAAATTTGTTATTAAGTGATAATTATATATTTTCGTATTTACATATATGAGATTGTATAAATGATGTCATTTAAATGAACATTCTCATCAATATCGAATTTTAATTAAGGATAATCTTGAAAATAAATTTAAATGATTAAAATCTTGATTCAAATATAATTTTCTCTTAAAAATAATTTATTTGGATAAATATTTGTTTAATTTTACCGAATCAAGAAACTCAAGATTAAACAAGGTATTAATTCATATCAAATCTCAATTAATTTTAGTTAATTTAATAAATTTGACCATAATTGAAATCGAGTTGGTCACAATTGCAATGCAATTGATCAAATTGATATCCAATTTGGTTAATATTTAAGTAAAGTTGGCTATAAATTAATTTAATTCGGCCATTTTTTTTAAATTACCAATTACTACCCTCATTTATTTTTAAATCGGGCCACATTACACAGCAGTCCACCCCATTCAACTACACCCAACAATAATCCTTCTTATCCCTTCTTCTTTACAAAGACCCGATATTCAACATCAACAAACAGAAACATCAACCAACAACCTGTAACCAACCCTTTGTAGTCTTCTTGACACGATCCCATTTGAGAAAACCCTCGAACCTTCTAGAAACGAGCTAGGTATCCTCCTCTAACATCTAACTTTGTGAATTTTGGGATTATTGGTACGATTTCGTACATACTCGGCTGGTTTCCATTGGCTTTAAGGAAAAATTCGTTTTGCCCTAATCTAATTGCTCCACCTTCTTTTTCAACTTCGGGGGAAAATCCAAAATGGGTACGTGGCAGATGAGAATCCAAGCTGTAGAAAGATTTGAATTTCAAATCCCACCATTTCAAAAATCTCCAAAATATCCTATTCATCTCCTATATAAGGGAACCTTCGTTCTTAGTTTTAGGGAGGGAAAATTGGGGTTGAAAATTCTGGGATAGGAAACAGGGGGTATTTTTTTTTTATCGGGGAGAGCCCCAAAACAAACCCTAAAAGTCTTTCTACGAAAGGGTTGAGCGGAAAAATGAGGATTTTTTTATCTCTTTTCTCCTCTTCTTTCCCTTTTGAGTTGGAAGTTTTAGAGGCAAAGGTGGGTTCAAAATATTTTCAGAAAAGCTGAGGGTTGAAAATATTTAGTTTGAAAATCTGGGGGGTTTTAAAATAGCTAAGAGGAAAAAGCAAAGGGACGCTCCGTTGGTGGTCGACGTCGTGAAATTCTGATAGCGCCAAGTTTGATGATAGCTCATCGTTCCGTTTGTTGTCCCAGAGGAGTGGGCCATGATGGATTTAGGGGGTTATCTTTGTGTGATTATTGTTATTCCATTTTGTGGAAGTAGTGCTAATGTGGTAATTCTCAATGCGATTATGTCGAATGCACTATCCTTTAATCGGTATCATTGGTCATCTGAAGTTATAGCTTGAATAAGCATTTATATCATCAAGATTGCGCCTTTCATTTCTAATCTCTCTTTTGATACATCATCTCCTACCATACTAGGCTAAAGGTTAGTATAATCGTTCGTTCAGTGATTTCGGTTTTGTTTTACTCCTCTTAGTTTTGAAAACTATTGTTCAAACCTTAATGGCGTTAGTTAATTATTTATTTAACCTGGGTACTCGTTCCCGTATGCTGCTAATGGTTTGATTTGCTGGCTCTATGTCGTGCCTATTTTAGTCTAGTTATGTCTTCATTGGTATACCCTACTCTGATTCGCCCTAGTTTTCTTAGGTCTTTTCATTAATATAAGATCACTGGGGGTAGTTTAACTTATTGAATCAGCGGGATTTAGACTACTTCGTAGTCCTTGACCTTTGAGACTGATAGAGGTGGTGGATGTACATCTGTGGTAAGGTGATAGTCCCAGAAGCTCTCGATAATCCTATCTTGGGCTTTCGAAAATCCCTTTCTAGGTGAGGGTAACAAGAGGGTAAGGAAGGCCTCGCAGATGTATTTCTGAAGAAGTGCAGACAGAGTCCTCATTTTGTATCAAAGAAAGAGTGCCGCCTCATTCATTCATTATAAACAAATTTGCCTAGATGTTATAACCAGCCTAATTACCCCTACTTCGAAGAATGTCTAGCCTTTACCTCTAGATTATTTGCTCCATTCATTTTGATGATTAGACGCAGGGTAGATCTTCGCCATATCTATCCTCAGAATCAAATCTTTGGTTAGTTTTGTGTTTCCTCGGCTAGTTGGTTGTTCATCCGAATTGCTCTTCCTTTCCTATTCTTTACTTGTTGACTTAATTATGGCTTATTTTCCTAGAACTTCTGGATTTATGTAAGGCTCCTTCCAACTATCGAATAATTCTCGAGTGTTTTATTATTTTTCCCTCCCAATCTGCTTAGAGTTCTATATGCTGTTAATTTCGACCTTTCTCGACGTATTGGTATGAACGTCAATATAATTGAAATGCGGTTTACTTGATAAACGTCATAGTTGTGTAACCTGTTAGTTTAAGTTCATATTTTCTTTGCAAAATAGTGTTTCGTTCTTGGGAAAACTGTGATATCACAATACTTCTAGTTTCAGTATTTTAGAGTATGGTGTGTGTTATTACATTACATGACTATGCCATACTTAAATCACCATCTTGAAGTCTATCTAAATCATTGCAGTTAATTGTTTGTTTATCAAATTATCATATTGCTTCTCCATGTAGCCTTTC
>NW_025832572.1:0-2130 GCF_002878395.1 Capsicum annuum | reverse complement strand
GGATTTTACTTCTGTTCAGGACCCTCATGTAAAATAGAATTTTACTTTATGTTCAGGACCATCTTGAAAAATAGGATTTTACTTTCTATTTAGGTCCCTCCTGAAAAATTGGACTCTGCTTTCTTTTTCAGGACCATCCTAAAAGTTTGGATTTTATTTCTGTTCTGGCCCCTACTGTAAAATAGAATTTTACTTTCTGTTTAGGGTCTTCTTGATAAATGGGATTTCACTTTCTGTTCAGGATTCTCTTAAAAAATAGGATTTTACTTTCTGTTCAGGACACTCCTAAAAATTAGGACTTTACTTTTTGTTCAGGACCCTCCTGAAAAATAGGATTTACTTTCTGTTCAAGTCACTCCTGAAAAATTGGATTTTACATTTTGTTAGGGCCATCGAGAAAAATGAGACTTTACTTTCTGTTCAGCACCCTCCGAAAAAATAGGACCTTACTTTCTGTTCAGGACACTCCTTAAAAATAAGATTTTACTTTCAGTTCAGGACTATCCTAAAAATGGAACTTTACTTTATCTTAAGGACCTTCCTGAAAAATGGGATTTTACTTTCAATTTAGGTACCTCCTGAAAAATTGGACTTTACTTTCTATTTAGGACCCTTATGAAAAATGGGATTTTACTTCTGTTCAGGACCCTCCTGTAAAATGGAACTTTACTTTCTGTTCAGGACACTCTTGAAAAATTGGATTTTACTTTCTGTTCAGAACCCTCCTAAAAATTGGGATTTATTTTCTGTTCAGAAACCTCAAAAAAAGTAGGAATTTACTTTATGTTCAAGACCCTCCAGAAAAATGGGATTTTACTTTCTGTTAGGACTCTCCTAAAAAATGGGACTTTACTTTCTATTCAGGACGCTCCAGAAAAATGGGACTTCACTTTCTATTCAGGACCCTCCTAAAAAATAAAACATTACTTTTTGTTCAGGACCGTCCTGAAAAATGGGACTTTACTTTCTGTTCAGGACCCACCTGAAAAATAAGATTTTACTTTTAGTTTTGGACCTTCCTACAAATAGGACTTTACTTTCTATTCAGGATCCTTCTGAAAAATGTGATTTTACTTTTTGTTTAGGTGCCTCCTGAAAAATTAGACTTTGATTTCTGTTTAGGACCCTCCTTATAAATAGGATTTTAGCTCTGTTCAGGACCCTCCTGTAAAATAGAATTTTACATTTTGTTCAGGACACTCTTGAAAAATGGGATTTTACTTTTTGTTCAGGATCCTTCTAAAAAATGGGATTTTACTTTCTGTTCAGGACCCTCCTGAAAAAAATGGGATTTTACTTTTTCTTCAAGATCCTCATGAAAAACGGGATTTCACTTTCTGTTCAGGACCTCCTAAAAATTGGGACTTTACTTTCTGTTCAGGACCCTCCTAAAAATAGGAATTAGTTTCTGTTCAGGACCCTTCTGAAAATAGGATTTTACTTTCTTTGATGAATCTCCTGAAAAATAGGACATTACTTTCTATTTAGGACTCTCCTGAAAAATTGATCTTTACTTAATGTTAAGGTTCCTCCTAAAAAATGGGACTTTACTTTCTGGTTAGGACCTTCCTGAAAAATGGGTCTTTACTTTCTGCTCAAGACCCTCCTGAAAATGGAATTTTTACTTTTTATTCAGGACCCCACTGAAAAATGAGACTTTACCCCACTGAAAAATGAGACTTTACTTTCTGTTCAGGACCCTCATGAAAAATATGACTTTACTTTTTGTTCAGGACCCTCCTAAAAAATGGGACTTTACTTTCTTTTCAGGAGCCTTATGAAAAATAAGTCTTTACTTTCTATTGGGGAACCTCTTGAAAAATGTAACTTTCCTTTCTGTTCAGGACCCTCTTGAAAAATGAGATTTTACTTTCTATTTAGGTCCCTCCTGAAAAATTAGACTTTGCTTTCTTTTCAGGACCATCCTAAAAATTTGGATTTTATTTCTGTTCTGGACCCTACTGTAAAATAGAATTTTACTTTCTGTTCAGGACCTTCTTGATAAATGGGATTTTACTGTCTGTTCAGAATCCTCATTAAAATAGGATTTTACTTTTTGTTCAAGACACTCCTAAAAATTAGAACTTTACTTTTTGTTCAGAACCCTTCTGAAAAATAGGATTTACTTTC
>NW_025832571.1:0-1436 GCF_002878395.1 Capsicum annuum | reverse complement strand
TCGGTTCAGGACCCTCCCAATAAATGGGATTTTACTTAATGGTCAGGTCCCTCCTGAAAATGAAATTTTACTTTATGTTCAAGACCCTCCTGAAAAATGGGATTTCAACTTTCGTTCAGGACCCTCCTGAAAAATGGGATTTTACTTTCTGTTCAGGACCCTCCGAAAAAATGAGATTTCACTTTATGTTCAGGACCCTCCTGTAAAATGGGATTTTACTTTCTGTTCAGGACCCCCATGAAAAATAGAATTGCACCTTATGTTCAAGACCCTCATGAAAAATAGAATTGCACTTTATGTTCAAGACTCTTCTGAAAAATAGGATTTTGGTTTATGTTCAGTACCCATCTGAAAAATGGGATTTTACTTCCTGTTCAGGACCTTCGTGAAAAATAGAATTTCACCTTATGTTCAAGATCCTCCTGAAAAATGGGATTTTACTATATGTTCAGTACCCTCTTGAAAAATGGGATTTTTCTGTCGGTTCAGGACCCTCCCAAAAAATAGGATTTTACTTAATGGTCAGGACCCTCCTGAAAAATGGGATTTTACTTGATGTTCAGGACTCATCTAAAAAATAGGATTTTATTTTCTGTTCAGGACCATCCTAAAAAATGCGATTTCACTTTATGTTCAGGACCATCCTGAAAAATGGGATTTCACTTTATGTTGAAGACCCTCATAAAAAATAGGATTTTAACTTTGGTTTAGGACCCTCCTGAAAAATGAGATTTTACTTTCTTTTTAGCACCCTCCTGAAAAACTAGATTTCACTTTATGTTCAGGATCCTCCTGAAAATAGGATTTTTCTTTCTGTTAAGAACCTTCCTTAAAAATGAGATTTTACTATATGTTCAGAACCCTCCTAAAAAATGGGATTTTACTTTCTGTTCAGGATCCTCCAGAAAAATGGGATTTCATTTTATGTTTCAGACCCTCCTGAAAAATGGGATTTTACTTTCTGTTCAGTACCTTACAAAAAAATTGGATTTCACTTTATGCTCAGAACCCTCCTGAAAAATGGAATTTTACTTTCTGTTCAGGACCCTCCAGAAAAATAGGATTCTACTTTCTGTTCACGACCCTCCTAAAAAATGGGATTGCACTTTTTGTTCCGTACCCTCCAGAAAAATAGGATTTTACTTTCTATTTAGGACCCTCCTAAAAAATGGGATTTTACCCTTTGTTCAGGACTCTCCTGAAAAAAATAGGACTTTACATTATGCTCAGGACCCTCTGAAAAATGAGATTTTACTTTCTGTTCAGGACCCTCCTGAAAAATAGAATTTTACTTTCTGTTCAGGACCCTCCTGAAAAATGGGATTTCACTTCATGTTAAGGACCCTCCTGAAAAAAGGGATTTTACTTTCTGTTCAGGCTCCTCCTGAAAAATGGGATTTCACTTTACGTTCAGGACCCTCATAAAAAAATTGGAT
>NW_025832570.1:0-2345 GCF_002878395.1 Capsicum annuum | reverse complement strand
ATAAAATTCTTATCGACTTCTCTTTCGTGCCTCGTCCTTAGATACTGCGTGTTCTTTTCTCATGAAGCAGTATCTCGGCATCAATCTCCCATGCGTTGAGAATGTTCCAGATTGGTGCAGCGTTAAAGTAAGAGCTCCATCTATCTGTTTCACTATGCCCACGGTGCATAATAACGAGGGGTATAAGTTCTTAGGAATGGTGGTCTGGTTTGTTATCCCCTTAGAAAAAGACCCATTACTTCCTCCTGGATGCTTCTTTGTTACTGTATCCGATAAAGAGAGGGAGCGCGATACTCATACACTCAAACAACACGAAGAAGTATCATGTGTATATTACATATCTTGCTCAACTAAACCTTACGCTGTGATCAAAGGCGGGGAAAAGATAACAGTCCACGAGCATAACTATCATTTCAAGCACTAATCGATCATTCTTATTCTCCGATTCCAGAAGAACTCGATCGTTCTTGTTCTATGTTTTTACAAAAACTTTCAGGTGGTAATAACAGAACAATATTCCGGTTCTTGTTTTTCTATAATCTATTTTTATTCTTTTTTAGCCTTTTTCTACTTCTAAAACATTGGGGTTGGGGAAACGGAGGAGATTACAAAGTGAAAAATTAAACACTCATCCTCGCGTCAAGATGAAATTTAAGATATAGGCAACCAACTGAGTTACTAAGAACCGACTAGGTTATTGGTTCAGGTCTCTGTTTGACCATTTTTTAAACAGGTGAACCGATCGAAAATGGCTTTTGTACTTTGTCAATATATTAAGTTCATGGTTTATGTTATACTCATTTCTTACCATTTTAGATGAAGATATTGCCTCATCTCTCAATCTCTCCATCTATCCTTTTATTTGTCACATACATGTGTGTGTAAATATACGTTCAATATCATTTTCTTCAGGTTGACCATATATCTTTTGTAGTTTTTTGTTGTTGTGGGATTTCTTGTTTATTTTCAATGAACTTTTTATAACAATCAATAACCAACTAAACGATAACTGATTAATCGATATCTTAATGATTCTATATTAGCATGTCTATAAATCGATAATCAGTAAGTCGAACAGATAACTTTCAAATGCAAACCGAACCAATAAAACATTTTTGCTTAAAGACTTCACTAATTGCCAAAGGAAAAAAGGGTCTAGTATACCCCTCAACTTTGCGATCTAGAGTTAATATACCCTCAAAAAAGAAATGACTCACATATACCCCTATAGTTATATAAGTGACCCAAATATACCCTTTTTGATTGGCGGAGGTGAAAAATAGTTTTAAATTTATATTTTGGATTGGTAACTTGTAAAGTTGTTGTCATGAGGTCACAGGTTCAAGCCTTAGAAACAGTCTCCGACAGAAATGCAAGGTAAGGGTGCATACAATACACCCTTGTGTGGGGCCCTTCTCCGGACCTTGCGCATAACGGGAGCTTTAGTGCACCTAACTGCCTTTTTTTTCTTAAAATAAAATCCTTAAGGGCTATATTTGATCATTGTCGCAAAGTTCAGGGGTATATTTAATCTTTCTTACACGGATTCTTATTTTTTTTTTAACTTCTTTGGTTCAATGACTTATTTGTATTTTAAATATCTCTCTCATGGATCTACTAACTCGTCATTATGTTAGTTTCTTGTTCTTGTTTCAGTTTTTGGTTTTTATTCTTTAGTGTGAAAATATGAGAAAAAAATAAAGTGTGAATGGAAAAAAAGAGAGTAAAGTAAGAAAAAGATTTTGCAACCATATTGTAATTTATGTTTTGTATCTGCAAAAAAATCTACTCATCTATGATAGATTTTAGAGAAAGATGAATAAGATAAAGAATTTGATCATCAAGATATCATATTAACTATCAAGTAACGGCTCCATCTATCTATTTGACTATGCCCATAGTACACAATAAGTTCTTAGAAATGGTTTTTTGGTTTGTTTGCCACTTTTGGGATGTAACCAATGCTCTTTAATAATTCATTGTTGGCATAAAAATCCTTTCGTTTTCAGACCGAGAGGCTCGATTAGAAGGAATAGGTTGAGAAATTTCGTGTTATATTGGTGATGGTCTGCGCATTTTAACAGACTCAAACTACACGAAGAAATATCATATGTTTAAGTGTGAATTTACCTATTATACTTCAAGCTTCAACAACTATAGACATAGAAGCTATGGAACAATAGACTAATAGGAAGAAACTAGGGAAAATTTGGCAAAAGCTATCATTCTCAAAACTATTTTGCCAAAGGAACACTAAATTTCTTTTTTGAATTATTTTTTAGGGTTAGGGTATAAGACATGTGAAAAAAGGTGAAAAAGTAGGCCCAGATGTGGGCCAAGGGACC
>NW_025832569.1:0-1751 GCF_002878395.1 Capsicum annuum | reverse complement strand
AAGTTGTGGAAAAAGAATAAGGAAATAAGAATTCACGTTAAACTTTTTGAATTCAAGTGGTAAGCTCACCTCAAAATAACGCCGAAAGCGTGCAGCATCACCCAAGATACCAGGATTGGTGAAATTAACCATGGCATAAAACTCTTCTAGATCATTCTGGAAATTTGTGGGGAAGAAACATACATCATGTAAGGAAAACAAATTATGCTGATAAAATATATTAAAAGAAAAGTCAGATAGGATCTCACTTGCATTGGTGTCCCTGATAGCAGAACCCGGCGCTTGCATGCTAGAGCAGCCAACGCCTAATCACAAGTTTTTAATTAGGCTCAAAAAAGACTCCAGAGTTAACCACAAAAAGTAATCTAAGTCTTCAATATAAGTAAACATGTCTTACTCGATTAGTCAGTGTTTGATCATTTTTCAGTCTGTGAGCCTCATCACATATGAGAAGGTCGCATGATCCAGAATAACTGAATTTTGACGAATGCATTCGAAATGTCTCATAGGAAACAATTAATACCTGGGAGAACATTATATGAATTGCTGCGCTGTCCCTCAACCATAATGTAACTAGAATAGCTCAGGAAAGTTACCTGTATATTACTATAGGGATTGATAAAACTATCTATGCCGAACACAACATCATCTCTGGCGCTTTCACATAAAGCAACAAATTTAACTCTTTCTCCAACCCACTTACTAATTTCGGCCTCCCAATTACTGACGAGACTGGTAGGGGTCACAATTATTGCCTTCCTAACCATTGGTTTTCCATCATATCCCTGGCGAAGAAGAGTGTAAAGCAGTGTGATTGATTGCAGAGTCTTCCCCAAACTGCAGTAAAATGCAAAGAGCAGAAAACACGCCAAAACGAATCACCTAAGATTACTCAACTTAGAGGCACGTAGTCATGGAGAATAATTAGAAATACTTTACCCCATATCATCAGCTAAAATGCACCCATTAATGTTGAAGGTACTAAGTGCACCTGAGACACAGTCAAACATGAACTGGACCCCTTCCCTGCAAGTAAAATCATGTAGTCCTTAAATGATATAGATGCTGTGGCATGCTGCAAACGTAGTCAAATTCCTCAATGTTGCTTAACTTGATTGAAATTCAGTTAAAAGAAGATTGATACCACATGGTATTAGAGATAAATTATGACTTATGAGGTTGAAGTCCAGCAAATAATAAAAATGTTCCTTTTTGGAGTTATGACGGAGGAGTGAACAGTTTATCAGCTTACTGATGTATATCTTCAGAAAATAATGTCGCAAATTCACTTACAACAACATACCCAGTATATTCCCACATAGTGGGGTCTAAGGAGGGTAGAATGTACACAGTCCATACCACTACCTCAAGGTGAGGTAGAGAAATTATTTCCGATAGACCCATAGGTCAAGACCAAACAATGTAGGAAAAGATATAATAGAAGAACAAGAAACAAAAGGTAGTAACAAAACAACAAACAGTAACAAAACAAGCAGAAACAAGATTATCGCCAAATAATACCACCAAGAATCTACCCGAAACCACAAACAACACCCGAAAACTCCAAAAACAAGACACTACCCCGAAAAAAAAACCTACCACTACTAGCCCCTATCCTATTAACCTTCTACCCTAATACAGATCCTCCATATCTTCCTATCTAGAGTCATGTCCTCGATAAGTTGTAATTAATCCATGTCATTTCTAAGGCACCTCCCTCAATATTTCTTCAGTCTACCTCTACCTCACCT
>NW_025832568.1:0-1046 GCF_002878395.1 Capsicum annuum | reverse complement strand
TTTTAGAGCAACTAAGTCACCAACCAAAACACATCCAAAATAAAAAAATCCACTTTAAAGTTCCTACACTTAACCATATTCAAGTAACTAAGTCACCTACCAAGCCACAAAAAAAAGCCCCTTTAAAGTCTATAAACTTAACTATTTTCAAGCAACTAAGGCATCTACAAAACCACATTAAAAAAAAACCCCTTTAAATTCCCTAACTTAACCATTTTCAAGTCACTTAGTCACCAAACCAAGCACATTAATAACAAAAAATTCCTTTTAAAGTGCCTACAGTTAACCATTTTCATGTAATAAAGTCACCAACCAAACCACATTTAAAACAAAAAATCCCCTTTAAAACTTCTAAATTTAAGCATTTTCATGTGACTAAGTCACCTACCAAACCACATTCAAATCAAAAAATCTTTTTAAAGTCCCTACACATAACCATTTTCAAGCAACTAGGTCACCTACCAAACCATATTCAAAATAAAAAATCGGCTTTAAAGTCTCTACACTTAACCATAGTTAAGTAACCAAGTCACCTAAAAAATCACGTTCAAAACAAAAAATCCCCTTTAAAGTTCCTACACTTAACCATATTCATGTAACTAAGTCACCTACCAAACCACATTGAAAACAAAAATCCACTTTTAACACCCTGCACTTAACCATTTTCAAGTGACTAAGTTACAAAATAAACCACATTAAAAACAAAAAAAAAACCATTTAAAATTTCTACACTCAACCATTTTCAAGTAATTAAGTCCCCAAACAAACCACATTCAAAAGAAAAAAAATCTTCTTTAAAGTCTCTACACTTAACCATTTTCAAGAAACTAAGTGACCTACCAAACCACATTCACAACAAAATATTTCCTTTAAAGTCCCTACACTTAACCATACTTAAGTAACTAATTCTCCTATCATACCACATTCAGAAAAAAAAGTACATTCAAAATTAAAAAACCCCTTTAAAGTTCATGCGCTCTTCCATTTTCAAGTAACAATGTTATCAAACAAACCACATTCAAACCAAAAAATCCTCTTTAAAGTCC
>NW_025832567.1:0-1018 GCF_002878395.1 Capsicum annuum | reverse complement strand
ATGAACGGCTATGTTTTGGCAAAGAAGATCATGCGGGCAGGATATTACTGGTTAACTATGGAGCGAGATTGCTTTCGCTTTGTTCGCAAGTGTCATCAGTGTCAAATTCATAGTGATTTGATTCACTCGCCACCTTCAGAGCTGCATCCTATGTCTGCTCCTTGGCCATTCGTTGCTTGGGGCATGGATGTAATCGGTCCAATAGAACCAAAAGCTTCTAATGGGCATCGATTCATACTGGTTGCTATTGACTATTTTACCAAATGGGTAGAAGCTGCTACTTTCAAATCAGTCACGAAGAAAACAGTATTGGATTTTGTTCATTCCAACATCATATGTCGTTTTGGTATACCAAATTCCATTATCACAGACAATGCAACCAATCTCAATAGTCATCTAATGAAGGAGGTTTGTGAGAAATTCAAGATCGTGTATCATCATTCTAGCCTTACCGTCCTAAAGCAAATGGAGTCGTTGAAGCAGCAAATAAGAATATTAAAAAGATTCTTAGGAAAATGGTCCAAGTATCTCGACAGTGGCATGAGAAATTACCGTTTGCTCTTTCAGAATATCATACAACTATTCATACATCGACTGACACAACTCCTTATTTACTAGTCTATGGGACTGAAGCTGTGATACCCGCAGAAGTCGAAATTCCCTCGCTTTGAATCATTGGTGAAGCCAAAATTGACGATACTGAATGGGTCAAGTCTAGACTAGAACAATTATTGTTAATAGATGAAAAAAGGTTGACGGCAATTTGCTTTGGTCAATTATACCAGTAGAGGATGGCGCGAATTTACAATAAGAAGGTACGTCCTAGAAAATTCGAGGTCGGCCAACTTGTTGTAAAATGCATCCTTCCACAACAAGAAGAGGCTAAAGGAAAGTTTGCTCCAAACTGGCAAGGTCCATACATAATTAAACAAGTACTATCAAATGGAGCTTTGCAACTTGCGGATCTGGACGGAAAAATGACAGAAAAAACTATCAATGCCGATTCAGTCAAAAGATA
>NW_025832566.1:0-3374 GCF_002878395.1 Capsicum annuum | reverse complement strand
GAGTATGAATACCACATAGCTACTACAGGATGTTAGACTTACTTGTATCATTGACCTTGAATTTGTAGTATATGTTGTCTCAATAGTGGATTCTTTCTGCATAAGCAAATGAAACACTCAATAATAATAAAAATATGGTGCAAGCCATGAAAATATTCAGACGAAGCTAAGGATACCTCGAATACAAATCCATAATGAAGAGCAACACATTTCACATCCTCTAAGCTCAGATCAACTAACATTTCCTGTAATGTCAATAGTTATGAATAAGTTTTTAATAAAAATATCGAGGCAGTGAAGGTTTAAATGGTGGCCGTTAAACTCTCTAGTACTACTCAAGGGAAGGTTATAAGGTTATAAGGTTAAACGGTGACCGTTAAGGTTATAGGGTTAAACGGTGGCCGTTAAGGTTATAACTAGCAAACTTTTCTAAGCAGTTGTCTAACCAGAAATTAGTGTGCACATTTTGGGCAATGGAGAGGCACTTAAGCCTCAATCTAAAATAAACAAGTAGTCTGTGCAGTTTGAGCAGGACACAAGCTCTCTATAAGTCGATGATGCAGGGAACCACCCCTCCAAATCATACTTCTTTGCTGATGCATTATTCAGTGCGCCAGAAATAATAGCTACAGTTTGGTAAGGAAGCTTTAGTTGTGAAAAAGAAAGTGCTATTATGTTTGAGAACACTGGGAACTAGAATCCATTCTTAAGCTATAGAAGTTAGAAACTGAATCTTTTTATCAGATAGTGTTCCCAGAAATTTCAAAAAACAAATGTATAAAGTTCTTTAGTGACAGCTCAACACCACCAACGATAGCCACAATTTGGTAAGTAATATTTAGCAATACAAAGAAAGAGCTACTTTAGAATCCAAAAATTGCACCAGCGTATGTCAAACCAAGTTTCAGATTAGCCTAGTAACAGATAATATGACTAAGCGATAGTAAAATCCTCGACTAACTAATATTTTAAAGTGAAGCAGAATGCATTAGTCAGCGACAGAAGTTATTTTGAACTAAAAATTTTCTTCCAGATAATGCTCTTAGGAATCTCAAAGGTATAAATTTCTTTTGGATATGCAAAAATATCAAAATTATTGAAAATACTAACCGTCTACATAAAACAAAAGGCTGAGACCCAATAAGCAGTGGTCCTGTAAAAAACTCCTCTCCCGTTGTTTAAAGCAGCTTTAAGGCTGGCAATATCCTAGAAAATGGAAGAGAAAATTAGAACTATCTGCTGAAAGAATTCATTCGAGTTTTTAATCATCTACCTTGTCGCTATTTATTTGACTTATATCCTCACCAAGCTTCATTGAAGAAAAAGAACATGATTTAGATTCAGCTCCAATTTGAAATTTCAAATCCTACTTATGATTCAATTAGGTATAAACTATACTAAGCATAAGTCAAGCTGATAGATGTGCTGAACTTATGAGCTCTTATTACAAGACACCAAAAGATTTGACAAGACGAATGGGACAGATTAATTCAACAACTAAATAGAACATTTACCTCTTTTAACTTGCCCAATTCATTAGCGATCTCATTGGAATCTCTCTGTAAGTTATCAAGCTCAAACTTTCCTGAAATATACACAAATATTCATTTAGACATTATCTGAAGTTGCAAGCATGTATCTTTCCACTTCTTTCGTAGTTCTTGAGTCTTCTGCTGCAAAAGACCTTGATCTTTAATCTGCAAAGACATCAAAAAATAGTATGACACTTCCGCTTGTACGCAATACAAGTTATTCTCGATTCCATTAATCAAGTAAAACTATACCTGCGACAAAGAAGTTACATTACTATCATTCTTTAGCATATCATTTTGCAACCACTGAGGCAACTGAGGTCGAGGAGATTCCAGTTTAGCTTCAGATGATGAAATCTCAAACTCAGATACAAGTTTTGCCAACTCAAGGTTATACTTCTCCTTGCACCGGGGGCAACAAGACGTCCTTAATCTCGGATTTACATTCTCTGGCATACGCCTAAGTAGTGCAGGCACCGAACTAGTAAAGCTTTTCAGCGGATTCAAAGGATTCAAGGAACTTCCAAGAATTCTTTCATTTCTAAGCCTAAAAAAGTACATAGGGAGTACCAAATTAGACGCATCTGAAGGAAGCTTCTTGCACATATGAGCAGCAGTTGCTAATGCTACTCTCTATTGAAGGATATAAATATTTAGAAGTGATCATATTAAGTATTAAAAGGAGTTGAAAGGTTGCTTATTCCACTAAAATTGAATTTGATAAGATCATGAAAGGAATTCTTCTACCTGAACTCTAGCGGAAAAGAAATCGATATAAGAAAGCACAGCCATCAGTGTACCAGCCCTCAAATAAGCACTGGGATGCACCTGAGATATCTTCTTTAGATCCTGCAAAGACTGTTAAAGGTAAACATTAGCATCTTAATTAGCTAGAAAAAAAACACTCTTTAACAAGTACACAAATGTTCCACTCAAACTAATTCACTCACCTGTTCAGCCAAGTCCATGTATTCAATTGTAAGCAGGCGAGCTACAAAGCATGAAACAGCTCTATAATGGAGAATAGCAACACAAGAAGAAGAAAGAATGTCAACCACATGGGTAAGAGCCCGGGCAACAAGAAATATAATGTCAGGATTGTTCATGTGATTGAGCAGTCCTAGAAGTACTGGAACAAATGAATACACAAAAAATATGGACAGGGAGTCTTCTGTTACAATGGAAAGCATCTCACACAGCTGCATCAAATCCTCTACCTATTTCCCTTCCTCGCCATTTGCCCTTAAACCAACTAACATCTTATTGAGCCGTCTACTCCGGTGAGACGATGATGCTGACCCCATTGCATAGCTAGAGAGTAAATCATCCAGTCCAGCACCCAATTTCCTAAGCAGTCCCTGAAGTGCACTACTAGATGAAGTTAAATTCTTGTGTAAAATCCCAACACCACCTTGGTTATCATTTCATTGTCCTCACCACCAGCACCACCACTGGAATCTATATTTAATCCCAGACTCTACTCAGCATCCCTATCCGTAACTCAAACCTCGTGTTCTTTCTCCTTACCTAATTCTCTTTTTCATTAGTAAATAAAGCCATTCCATCAGTTTTCATGGCACTAATTGTGTTTGATAATGTACAATGGTACTATTTATAAGCACAAAAAAGGGAATTTGCGAGTTATTGTTGTATTTGTTAGAATTAACGGAGGGTACCTAGTACGACGCCATTGAGTGAACAGAGAGATACAAGAATTCCACAAACTGTAGAATTCCACCCTACAGCTCAAACAAAAAGATACCGTGGCCCAAAGTTCATAGTTGTCAAGTAATATCAAATATTTTTAAAAACCAGTCTCTTTAAGAGAATAAGCACAAAAAA
>NW_025832565.1:0-1700 GCF_002878395.1 Capsicum annuum | reverse complement strand
TAAAATTTATGTTCTTGTTTGTATGGTTAAGACTAGTTGCTGGATCTTGAAAAAAATGAAGAAAATTTTTAAGTCCAGACTATGTTCTATTTCGTTTTTAAAAAATATTTTTTTTCTATTTAATTGAGTTTTATTCTGATAGTCAATTATTATTTTTACATTGATGTTGAAGATGAATCTCAAAGTAATAGTTGGAGTCCTTATCATCGTCATACACATATCAAACATTCAAATTAAACAACCAAACAATACTTAATCTTATAACTTTATTTCAGGTGCTTAAATTATTGATAGAAAATGACTCACACAGGTGAAACTTGGGAGGATCGTAACTATAAAGGCAAATGTCATTATCGTGATAAAAGTGAAAATATTGGATCCTTAAACACACAACATGAGCAGCAACAATCAGATACTTATTTGTTTATATTAAGTTCCTGTTCCTTGCAACTCTTATACGACTAGAGTTGGGAAGAATTTAATATAAACAGACAGTTGTCTAATTGTCAATGCTCAAATTGAGTGCTTAAAAATCTATAATTTTAAATTTTATACCGATTATCACATTAATGTCTTTCTATCCCCGGTCGTCGAAAATTTCACTAATATAAGCCATTTTCTCTCAACAATTTAAGCAATTAAAATAGATAAAGTTATATGATTAATATTTCTTGATTGTTTAATATGTGTTTGATATGCAGATTAGAAAAAAATGGGCTATCAACTATTAACTTTGAGATCCATTCTTAACATAATGCGAGCAAAACAGTTTGCTATAGTAGTGAAACTCAATTAAATTTAAATTAATTTTTTTTTTGAGATAAATATAAATAATACCAAGACTTAACCAGTTTTCTTCATTCTTTCTAGATTCTGCATTTGATCTTAATCGTACGAGTAAAAAAAATACGTATTATTTGAGATTCGCTTCAATTCAGTTTTAAGTTTTGTGATTATATGTATATATTAAATGATAATATTTCATTACTTCATAACTAATTAAGAATTTAATAATGTCGATATTTTTAATCATGCTTTAATAGATGGAGATAAAAAAATTAATTTTGATAATATAAAAAAATATATAAATAAATTCTACTGAACTTTTTAAAGAGCTTACAGTGTTCTACCTTCTATGAAAGTAGGTATAGAATATGTAGCTCATGGTGAAAAATATAAATACCAAACTTTCAAACTCTAAAATTATCACAGAAATTCATTAAAAAAATGATATATATTACTTTCAAATTGTGAAAGTTACAAGTTCACACTGCTACCAAAGTAAGTCATTTAAATACTTACAAAAAGATAATTAATCTTCAAGAAAAAAATTTATAAAACACAACTACCATTACCACAATTAACTTATTTATTAATTTCTTATTCTTAATTTTGCTTCTCAAAAAAACTCACGACTTTCAATTTCTCTGCAGTAATAGAAATGATATTAGGGGCTTTGAAAAGTCTAAATAAACTTAATTTTAACTATTCTGCTGAGCAATTAATCACAATTACAAAGATCTTAAATATTGATAAATAACAAATCACATTTCTTAGGATTAGAACAAGACCAATTTCAAGAGAGCAACAATGAAGAAAACATAACAGTTCGAATCTAAACACGATATATCATAAAAAATAGTGAAACTCACAAAAAAGAAAGATATAAGGTCGTTAGCTCATACTACAAATGTCAAGAA
>NW_025832564.1:0-5521 GCF_002878395.1 Capsicum annuum | reverse complement strand
TTTTTTTTTGTTATGTTCTTTAATATGTATTTATGAGTTTGATGTTATATATCAATATGTATTTTATTGTATTTGTATATACATATATTCATTTTCATTAAAAAAATACATATTTTCTTTGACTCAAGTATTAATAGGTTATTTCAATTTGTATATGTATTTGTAGCAACAACATGTAGATAAAGATCCTGTCCTTCAAAATATGGATTATGTTGGTACAGAAATATCACCACAACGATTAAGTTCTGAGATTGATCAGGAATTGGAGACAAATTTGCTTGGTAAAAAGGTAAATAATTATGTTTCATATATATATTCATTTGCATTCACATATATAAATAGATACAAGTACATGTTTGTTTGATGTTTTGATTTTTTTACTTGTTTTCAAGGGGTGCACTGGTTTGCATTCCAAAAAAATGAATGTTGAAATTGATTCTCAACAATTAATTCCTGATGAGCTTCTCCGAAGTATAAATTTGGATTACTTACATTCTGAGAAGGGTGTTCAACATGATTGTGGAGTACGTATAGTGATGTTAACTTTGTCTTCATGTCATGTAATAAATCAGGGGACAATTAAATTTTTTATTTTATTTTTTTGCAGACCGGCGATGAGAAAATTGATGAAACAATTTTGTTTGATTCGCAATTCACAATTCCTGATGAGATGTTACCGAACCTAAATGCCTATCAACATTCATCGGTAAACCGTCAAGAAGAACATGAAATTTTGGATGCAAAAACTTCTGAGACTGTTATTGAAGATCATGCTCAAGTATGTATCTTACTATAATATATTTAGAGTTTATTTAGGTTCAATTTGATAGAAAAAAGGTAATATTCTTTTTTCAATTTTTTTGTTAGATGAACAGAGGGATCACTGATTTGAGTTCAAATTCACTGGTGAATTCAGAGGTCAAACTTGCTACAGAGGAGCAAGTTAGGACACCTTCTAATACACAAGAAGTAACCAATGATGAACAGAGGGATGAACAATTGTGGCCTGATTCACAAAACACAATTCCGAATGAGTTTCTACCTAGCTTGAATGTCTACGATCAAAAAAGCATCATGATTCATCCATCCGCTAATTGTGAAGTTAACACTCCCAGACCAAAATTAAGGATTAGGTGACCATCAAAATTCAAAGAATTTTCATACACCGAAAAATTTGGTTTAGCAGCTGATAAGTACAATAAGATATATATAATTTTTTATGTAATATGTCTTGCAAATACGCTTGTATTTATTAAGTTTTTGTACTCTCTAATTATATAGGGAGCTCAGCAGGCTAATACGCATATTTTTCCAGAAACATTCATTTTCATATCACCCGATTGATGGGATAATAGATACGAAGATTGTCAAGAACTTCAACAACTGAATTTCTGCAGACCTATTAAAAGCTACTGCCAAGAGGTAGTTCTTTTGAATTGCTTCAAATTATTTTTTTGTATCAATACATGTTTTCATGGTTTACCATCTCCTTAAAATACCTAGGAAAGAAAAAGTGGATCATTACAAGATGGGAAAATCAGAAATTCCAAAGATGCATTTTGGTGTTGAGACTGTTGAAGACAAAAATTGGTTCTATATGATGGGGTTTGCAGATCAGACATGGACAAACTTGGTTAGTATATTATTTTAAAAAAAAATTCATTTCGTCTGTACCAATACTTAAAAATACACATTAGGTTACATTGAAAATACATATGGTTTAACATATATGTATTTTTAAGTATTCAAAATATAATATAGTATACTACATCACATACTGTTGCATTTACTATTACATAACATTGTCTGCATGTAACTGAACTTTAAGAATGCACTTTTTGTGATACACAAGTCTTCTACATTAATATAAAAAAATGCATATGTATTTTTTACTTGCATACACTTTAATATTTACAATAAATTTTTTTTTGAATGCTTTAAATTTTGTGGTATTCACTAATGCTGCATATTGATGTCTGCTTATACTACTTGAGGAAGAAGTCAAAGTATGGGCCGCACAGTTCATACAAAAACGAGCCAAATAAATCATACAAATACAGTACAGTTGACTGTAACTTTATGAACGTAATTAGATCTTTGAATGATGTGTATTTTATGGATCATCAAAACCTTAATGCTGGAGGACAGAAGCACCATATTATTGAATACATCAATGGGTTCCGTATGCATGCTGCAGTGTCATGGCATACATTGGAAGACATTTTTTATTCCGGTCAATATAAAGGAAAAACATCACTGGGTTCTCACGGTTTTATCATTTTCAGAGAGGTGTATATTCTTGTATAATATATATGAATCCAGTGGTCATTATGCGGTTGTTCTTGCTGAGATCGAGAAAATAGCAACATTATTTCATTATGTCTCCAAGATTGTGATTTCTATGTTAAGAAAGGAATTGATCTTCAAAACCATCCAAGATACAAAGACAAAGAATCCACAGATTTGTTTGATGTTTTATTTGAAGATGATTTGCCTCAACAACCGAGTGAAAGCTTGTAAGTTTTGTATTTACATATACCAAAATTGTATGTTGGTACAAAATATATTTCACTATTAAATCAGATTTGGTTTTTATTTTTTGTAGGGATTGTGGTGTCTTTATGATTATGTATGCAGAGTGTCTTTCTTATGGTCACAAAGTTATTGTGACTGAGTTCGAACCCAACGCACTCCGTACAAGATATGCTGCACTTTTGTGGGACTATGGGATCCGAAAATAAGAAGTAAATGTTATTACTGATGTCGAAGCACTATTGAAGCCTGCAAGGCAAAGTAGAATAACTAGTTTCACTGAAGTGTTGATGTATGATGGTTGATGGATTTTTGACTTTTTGTATTTTAGAAACTAATTTATGGATGTAGGTTTTGATTATACAGACTACTCTTTATGTTTTGAATTGGTTTTATTTCACGGAGTTCTACCATTTACTGTGAGATATTGTTAAAAAAAACTTACATAGTTTTTATATTATGTTTAAACATATATATGTCGTATAAATCAATTTTATTTAACCTAAAAATACATATGCAGTGTTAAAATCAAATATTACAAAAATACATATGGAACATTCATAATATGTATTTTACTATGTTGTTGTTGTTCTTTAAAGTTTTTCACCACCTTCCCATATTGTTAAATATAACATGTAGTGTGAGATTTATGGAGTTCTACCTTTTACTTTGAGATTTAGTTAAAAAAAAACATATGTAGTTTTCATATTATGCAGAAAGATACATATGTTGTATAAATCAATTGTTTTTCTGCATAAAAATACATATGAAATGTTAGAATCGAACATTACAAAAATGCAACTGCAACATACCTTATATGCATTTTGAGGATGTATTCCTTAACTATAATTATAAATTAGGATTTAAATTAAAGTGAAATTTGAAAAATTATTGCAGTTATTTACAAAATAAATATACAGTGTTGATATTTAACTACAAAATACATATGGATTATACATTAAAAATATTTTTCAAGAAAATATATATGCAGTTATAGATTTGATTTTAGTTACAAAATACATATGCACTGATGATATTTTTATTAAAAATACATATGGATTATATATCAAATGTATTTTTTACAATTTAAATATATATGCAGTAATAACATTATGCAATTTAAACATATATTTGCAGAATATGTCACATATATTTAAACACTTGAACAATTAGGAATCATATACTTGTTTGGTTAATCAAAGTTAACACCTTTAACCTAAAATGTATTTACTATGTCAAAAATACATATGGACTTCTGTTAGAAAATACATGTGTAATGTACAGTTTTTGAAACATATATAGCTCCATTATTTAAATATTACTGTCTTCAATTGTCAAATGACTCATAAATGCATTAACTAAACTGAATTAGTTCATCATTATAAAAAATTAAAAAAAAATGTTTCAAGAAATAATACAGAACAAGAAATGTATCATTTGCGATATTTCCTACAAGAACGCCTATTGTGACCCTTAGCCCCACAATCACCGCATGAGTTGATATTCTTCTTTTCAAATATATCCCGACCTGATTTGCCACGATCCTTCTTTGCAGGTCTTCCTGGAGGTCTTTTGAATTTTGAAGGCAGTACTATTTCATCGCGTATGTTCTCTGAAATTATCCAGTCATCGTTGTGTGACAACGGGTAGATTGAAACATCATATATCTTCAAAACAGTTTTTGATTTAAACAAATCAGAACAGTATGGCCCCTTTTCAAAATTCTTTTTCTCCAACACTGCACAAGCATGTGCACATGGTATCTCATCTATTTGAAAAGCATTACATGAGCACTTTTTTTCCTTGATGCAAACAATGAAGTGCTTTTCTTTGTCGTGTACCATATATACATATTCTGTGGCTGGTACAACCTGAAATAAAAATAAAAAATTAAATGCACTGATACAAAAAGATGAATTCCATATTTCATGATATGTTGTAAGCACACTAGCATTTTTGAAAAAAAAAATACTTATGCAATAAAAATACATATGCAGAGTACTTTTGTACAGAGCAGCCAAATAAGGTCATACCGTCATACGGGTACACAAAGCCTCGTTCTCACTGATTATATCATTAAACTTTTCAATGAGTGTTGTGAATATTTATGAAGCCTCCTGCCTATTTGCACAATTACATTTTGCAAACAGTATTCGAACTTCCTCAAGAAAGTCATAAATTGACAGTTCTCTAGCTGATACAAGCACTCCATTTATTGACTCCGCAATGTTTGAAGTTAAAGTCCATCCTCGGTGAACTGTTGCATACAACCTAGCCCACTTTTTGTAACCCGTAAATTCCAAATATTTCTTCACCCTCATATCAACTGCCTCAACTTTTTTTCATTAACATGTGAAATTCTGACTTTAAATATGATTTGGCCATTGTATAAAAGATCTCCGGCAATGCATCGTGTGACTTTCTGTAAAGTTTTTTTCACATTACCCCATAGATGCCACATACATGCATAATGTGAAACATCTTCGTACACATCACCAACAACCTTTTGATGCTTGGATTCCTATCAGACACAACACACATGTTTTGTCTAACCCCGTAAGCTTTCTTTAGATTCTCGAAGAACCACGTCCAAGATGCATCATTTTCAGAATCAAGCACACTATATGCCAAAGGAAATATATGACCTGTATACATATTTCATCATTTTCAGAATCAAGCACACCATATGCCAAAAAAAAAATATAAACTGCACATATAAAAAAAATCTGCGCAGAGCAATTTAAATACAGTTAGGAACTGCATATATATTTATTACAAATATAGGTCAATTAAAATATATATTTTATCTACCAGAAATGGTATCAATTACATATAATAAAATGTACTTGCACCTAACTATCTAACATAATCAATTTTACATGTTTCATTCAGGAAACTTTGAAAATATAAGTAATTACATACAAATATGTATATATGAATTGCTTATATGTATTTTTCAAGTCAACAGCAAAAATACAAAAAAATACAA
>NW_025832563.1:0-3626 GCF_002878395.1 Capsicum annuum | reverse complement strand
ACTCAAAATAAGGTGAAGTTTGTTTGGTCTGACTTATGTGAGAATAGTTTTGAGAAGCTGAAAGACAAATTGACTACTGCACCGGTGCTGACTCTTTCGAAAGGTACAGAAGGTTTTGTTGTATACTGTGATGTGTCCCAAGTGGGGCTTGGGTGTGTTCTTATGCAGCATGGTAAGGTGGTGGCTCATGCATCTAGACAACTAAAAGTACATGAGCGTAATTACCCTACCCATGACTTGGAATTAGTGATTGTAGTGTTTGCGCTTAGGATCTGGCGACATTATCTCAATGGGGTGCATGTTGACATTTTCACTAACCACAAAAGTTTGCATTATGTTTTCTCACAGAAAGAATTAAATCTCAGGGAAAGGCACTGGATGAAATTGCTAAAGGATTATGACATGAGTCTGCACTATCATCCGGGTAAGGCAAATGTTGTAGCCGACGCCCTCAACAGATTATCTATGGGCAGCCTTTCTCATGTTGAGGAAGGGAATAGAGAAATGGTGAATGATGTTCAGCGACTTACAAATCTTGGAGTGCGACTCTTAGATTCCGAAGATGGAGGGGTGGTTCTGCATGAGATAGCTAAATCATCCCTTTGTGCAGAAGTTAAAGAAAAGCAGGCCGAAGATCCTATCTTGATGCAAATAAAGAGTGATGTGGGTCAGCAGAAGGTGATGTCGTTTGAGATTGGTGGTGATGGCATTTTGAGATATCAAGGTAGATTGTGTGTGCCAGATATAGATGGTATGAGGGAGAGAATCCTTGGTGAAGCTCACACTTCGAGGTATGTTGTTCACCCAGGCTCTACTAAGATGTACCATGATCTGAAATCTATGTATTAGTGGAATAACATGAAGCGTGATATGGCTAACTTTGTTTCCAAGTGTTTGAATTGCCAATAAGTTAAAGTAGAGCACATGAGGCCAGGTGGTTATTCCTAAGAGATAGATTTACCCTTGTGGAAGTGGGAGATGATTAATATGGACTTCATTACAAGACTTTCGAGGTCCCAAAACCAGTATGATTCCATTTGGGTAATTGTAGATAGGCTGACCAAGTCAGTCCACTTTCTGCCTGTCAGGACTAACTATTTGGGAGAGGATTATGCCAAGTTGTTCATTGCAGAGATAGTTCGTTTGCATGGGGCACCTGTGTCCATCATATCCGACCGAGGTACACAGTTTTCTTCACAGTTTTGGAGATCGTTTCAAAAGGGTTTAGGTACCCAAGTGAATTTGAGCACGGCTTTCCACCCTCAGACAGATGGCCAAGCTGAGTGCACCATCCAGACCCTTGAGGATATGTTGAGGTCCTGCGTGATTGATTTTAAAGGTAGTTGGGTAGAGCACTTACCATTGATAGATTTCGTATATAATAACAGTTTCCATTCCAGTATTAACATAGCACTATTTGAGGCATTGTATGGGAGAAGATGTAGGTCTCCAATAGGGTGGTATGAAGTGGGCGATACTCAGTTATTTGGGCCTAATATTGTTCACCAGGCAATGGAAGATGTGAAACTTATTAGGGAACGACTTAAGACAACACAGAGTACACAAAAATCCTATGCCAATGTTAGAAGAAGGGAGTTAGAATTCGAGGTTGGTGATTGGGTATTTCTAAAAGTTTCTCCTATGAAGGGTGTCATGCGATTCGGGAAGAAAGGTAAGATGATTCCTCTCTATGTAGGGCCATACCAGATTGTGAGAAGGATAGGTGGAATTGAGTATGAGTTAGAATTGCCTGCCAGTCTGGGTTCTGTTCATCTGGTATTTTGATATATCTATGTTGAAGAAGTGTATTGGAGACCATTCTTTAGTGTTTCCTATCGAAGAAATCAAGGTGACAGACTCCTTATCCTATGAAGAAGAGCCTATAGAAATTTTGGATCGCTAAGTTAGAAGATTGAGGAGCAAAAAGATAGCCTCAGTTAAAGTATTGTGGAGAAACCAGAAAATTGAAGAAGCAAATTGGGAATCAGAAGTTGACATGAGAGCTAGATACCTAAACCTTTTTGATCCAGTGGATGACAAAATGGAAGGTACAATCCTTGCCTATTATTTCTATGCCTTAGTATGCTTGAAATCATGCTTGTCTGTGTCCCGCGTCAATATTCGAGGACGAATGTTCCCAGGGGGATATTGTAATGCCCCGAAGTTTTTCTTAGCTACTTTTTTATCCCCAAAGTATCAAGCATAGGATTCTAGAATTATTTATACTTATTTCTCTGTGGAAGTCCTTAGATTTTACCTGTTCATTTCGTTGATGACTGAATAAGTTTTCCGTCGACATAAGATTTGTCCAAAGCAGACACTCGGTGAAGGAGTTATGATTAATTTAAGTACTAGTCGTAAAATACCGTCATTCCTGTCCTTGGCGCGTCGCGGAGGGAGTGTAAATGAAGATGGTCAAATTCTAGTGAGACTCCATGATAGTAGCGCATCGCAGAGTGGGCCAAATTCTCATTTGTCAATTTCTAGTGAGCCACCGCGATTGTGGCGCGTTGCGGTGGTCCATGAAATTGGGCTCCCAGTTATTTTAATACCCGTCTCATTAAGGGTATTTGGGGTATTTTCCAACCCCTTAACATCTAAAACACTGGATTTAATCCCTATTACACCAAAGTATAAATACTCTCACCAAAAATCTATCAAGAACTCTCCCTAGGGTTTCAAACAAGATTCCCAAATAACTCAAGATTTAACTACGGGTTTTTGAAATTGATCGGAGATTTGAAATCCTCAATCCGCAAGCTTCAAGAATCACCCATTATTTTCCAAAATAGAGGTACGTGGGGTTAATCCTAAAAACTACATGGGCTTGTAAACGCTAGAACCTGATTTAAAGGTTTTCAAGCATGAATTTTAGAAAGGGGTTTTGAAATACATGACTTTATTATGCATTATGAATTTTTAATTGTATTGTTGATTTGGTCTTTAGGCCTTTCCCCTTAAATTGGTTTACATGTATATGTGTATGCATGGAATTTGAGATTTAAGATTATTGAGAGCCTAAACTATGAACTCCCTCTCTTGTATTGAATTAAAGTTATGGTTTTGTTGGAAAAAGAGTTGACATGCATGATTCATGATTTAAAATAGTTTTCCAAATGCCTTGGTATTTGAACTTGATTTAGAATTGTTGAGAGGGTAGTTCTTGATATAACTATGTTTGGGTTAAAGAAAAAGAATCGCATGAGATTTAGATTTTGATACGACCACCTATGTTTATTGAATCAATGATAAAGAGAATCGCTTGCATGGTTTGACATGATTTTTCTTGAAAGAATTGTTGATATGGTGGTCCTAAAGTATATGATTAGACAACAAAGATTTTATATGTTAATAAAGGCTCAGAGATGTGACTTGCAAGTCAATGGTATGACGATACCATGTATATGAACGCCATAACAGAGTATGATTTCAGAGTATGATTTCAGATTATGTTTTCAGAGATTTGCATGTTTTAAAGAGTTAAACTAATTATTACTGTTATTTATTTTTTGCTCCCACCGTTTATTTTACTTGACAATTTTCACTTCACAAGACTCAATTTGACTAATCTTTAAAGCTAAATTAAATTGAATTGAATTCAAAACTAATACGGCAGTCCGATGCAC
>NW_025832562.1:0-1103 GCF_002878395.1 Capsicum annuum | reverse complement strand
AAAGGCAAAATAGAGGAAACTTTCTTCCAACAAAATCCTACTAAGAAAGCTTCTATGATTTGTTGTTCATGATACACGTGGTTTTTTTATGCACGAATTTCTTCAATATTGAACACCTATTCCTCCATTTGGACTTGAATGTCTCACCGACGCCATTAACGCATTTGAATTTCTTCCTTCCGAGTTTGGGATCGTAGGGGTTGGAGAAATGTTAGTGTCTAGGAATTTCTGTGGCATAGGCAATTTGGCCTTTGGAGGGACAACATTGATAGCTTTCGAGTATACGAGGAGGTAAGATTTAGCTTTATAAATTGACGAAGAGTACTCGTATATGGATTACCATAACCTACGCCATCGCATGTTCGTATGGTATTTTTACTAAGTTAAATTTCTGACAAGAACAACTCCTCTCCAAGAGATTGACCTTGGAAGTAACACCATTGCCGAACACCGTGTACTGATCGACACCCCCGTTTGGATTAGTCACATAAAGGAATCTCTCACACTTTTACTATCCCTTGGGATCTTTTCCGCACAAGGCACAAATTTATTCTTTTTACCATCGACAAAGCCATGCCCCTCCCTACATTTTTCACCAAATTTTCTAGCAATTGAATTGAATGTGTACGACAAGAGATACTCCCATTCATCCATCAAAATCGAGTTGAGCAACTTGGTGATTTTTTTGGTCATCACATCGTACCTATTGCCTCGGAAGTGTGCTCTACTCTATTTTTCAAAGCCAAGCATATTTTTAAGGACATGTGCTGCCCCGACGCAATTATTCTTCAATTTTGTAAAATTCTCGCTAGACTCATCAAAGGAATAAGCCTTTTCTGCGACGTAGAATAGATAAAGATGTTCTCCACAGTGTTGAATTGCACAAAGATTTTCAGTAAGGTACCTGATAGAAAGTCCGTGATGTGCACGACTATATACATAGGGAGAAGGCATTGGTGATGCTAATATGCCTATCAGAGATGACATATATATCTAGTTCATCTTCTACTATAGCCTTAAACTTATCAAAAAAAAAAGGTTCAAGAACCATCGTTCTCTTTTTCCACGACATAAAAGGAAATTGAAAAGATATGATTTTTGGT
>NW_025832561.1:0-2487 GCF_002878395.1 Capsicum annuum | reverse complement strand
GATGTCAATTAAACTAGTTATTGGATAGTCTTCTTGGAATATTATTAGTGCATATGCCCCGCATATAGGCTCGGATGAGGATAAGAAGAAGAGGTTTTGGGAAGCTTTGGATGAGATGGTGAGAGATGTCCCTAGTAATGATAAGATTTTTATAGGAGGGGATTTCAATAAGCACATAGGGTCTTCTTCAAGGGGTTATGATGATATGCATAAAGGCTATGGGTTTGGTATAAGGAATGATGAAGGAGTGGCACTTTTGAATTTTGCTCGGGCATTTGGATTGGTGGTAGGTAGTTAATTCAAACTTTTCGAAGAAGGAGGTTCACTTGGTACCTTCCGTAATTCGATGGCCAAGACCCAGATCGACTTTTTCCTCCTCGGGAAAGGATATAGGAGTATTTGTAAGGAGTGTAACATCTTATCGAATGAGAATCTTTCAACCTAATATTGGCTTTTGGTAATGGACTTGGATATTATAAAGAAGCAGAGGAGGAGAGATATGGAGGATTATCCAAGTATTAGATAGGGCAATCTAACTTTGGCTAGCGCACTGGATATAAGGGATAAGTTGATGAAGGGGAAGGCTTGGGAGAGTGGAGGGGATGCTGATAGTATATGGGATAAGATTTCCAGTGGCATCAGGGAGGCAACTAGAGAGGTGTTGGGTGTCTCGAGAGGCCTCTCAAGCAAACACCAAGGGGACTGGTAGTGGAACAAAGAGGTGAAGAAGAACGTGGAGACTAAGAAGAAAGCGTATGCAAAGTTGCCTGAGACTAAGGATGAAGTCGATAAACAGAAAAATTAGGTATATAAGTTTGCTAGGAGAAAGGTGAAGTTAGCGGTCCCGATGACTAAGGATGCTGCTTTTGAGAGTTTATATGCAACATTAGATAGTAAAAGTGGGGAAAAGAAGTTGTATAGGCTACCCAAGGTTAGGGACAGAAAGGCTCTGGACCTTGATCAAGTGAAGTGTATTAAGGATGTGGGTGACAAAGTTTTGGTGGAGAAGGGTCGTATTAGAAAGAGATGACAGTCTTACTTCCATGAGCTCCTAAATAAAAGAAGGGAGACTAGCATTGTGTTTAGGGATTTGGAGCATTCCAAAAGGTTTTGCGATTATGCTTATTGTAGGCGCATTAAGGTTGAGAAGGTTAAGGGGGTTATTCATTAGATGTGTAGAGGTAGAGCGATAGGGCCAGATGAGAGTCCCATGGATTTTTGAAGTGCAAAGAAGGGGCAGGTATGGAGTGGTTGACTCGGTTGTTTAACATAATTTTCAAGACGGCAAGGATGCCTGAAGCTTGGAGGTGGAGTAGATGATTCTGTTGTATAAGAATAAGGGTGGCATTCAGGATTGCAATAATTATAGAGGTATCAAGCTATTGAGTCACACTATGAAGGTTTGGGAGAGGGTGATAAAGTTGAGGTTATAGAGGAACATTACTATTTTTGAAAATCAGTTTGTATTTATGTCAATACGCTCGACTAATAAATCCATCCATCTCTCTAGGAGACTAATGGAGTAGTATAGGGAAAGAATGAAGGATTTGCACATAGTGTGTATTGACTTAGAGAAAACTTATGATAGAGTTCCTAGGGAGGTTCTTTGGAGGTGTTTGGAGGTTAAAGGTGTACCTATGGTGTATGTTAGGGTGATTAAGGATATGTATAATGGATTGAAGACTCAGGTTAGGACTAGGGGAGGGTACTCGGAGCACTTTGCTATCTTGATGGGGTTACACCAAGGATTGACGCTTAGTTCGTTTCTTTTTACCTTGGTGGTGGATGTTTTGACATGGCAAATTCAAGGTGAGGTGCCTTACTGTTTGCTTTTTTTGAATGATATGGTCTTTATTGATGAGGCATGTAGTGGAGTAAATACTAAATTAGAGGTTTGGAGGCAAACCCTTGGGGCTAATGGATTTAGGTTGAGTAGGTCCAAGACGATATATATGGAGTATAAGTATAGTGAGGTGTAGCATGTGTCCAATATGGTTGTTAAGCTTGATACTCATTTTATCAATAAGAGATATAGTTTCAAGTATATAGGTTCTATGATTTAGGAGAATGGAGAGATTGACGAAGATGTCACTTATAGATTAGGGTAGGGTGGATGAAATAAAAGCTCGCCTCCAAAATCTTGTGTGTCAAAAAGGTACCTCCTAAACTTAATGGAAAATTTTACAAAGTGGTAGTTACAATGATTTTATTGTATGGGGCGGAGTGTTGTCCTGTTAAGAAGGCTCACATCCAGAAGATGAAGGTAGCGGAGATGAGAATACTTCGGTGGATGTGTGGGTGTACTAGAAAAGATAGTATTAGAAATGAGGTTATTCGAGATAAGGTAGGAGTGACTTCAGTGAAAGCCAAGATGAGGGAAACAAGGTTAAGATGGTTTGGTCATATGATGAGAAGGGGCACAGATTCCCAGCAGCAGGTATGGGGATGGTTTCAAGCGAGGTAGAGGTAGACCGAAGAAATATTGGA
>NW_025832560.1:0-1896 GCF_002878395.1 Capsicum annuum | reverse complement strand
CATTAAGAAATTTTTTCTTACTAAACGGGTTGAAGTGGAGATTGATTGGGCTCATTTGAACCCAATTTAAAAATGAGTTGAGATTTACTCAATAGTAAATTATCTTGAACCCAACCCATTAAATATTGGACGAGTTGGATGGGTTAGCTCAATTTGGGTTCATTTTGACACCTCTGCCCTTGACCATCCCACCCCGTCACCCTCAAAACTCCACACCCTAACCCATCCCACTTCTAGAGCTTTTTGCAAAATAATGTATAAATGATCTTGAAATAATAAGTCCGTGGATAATATTTTACCTTCATACCAAACACACCCTAAAGCAATGAGAGTTGACAAGCTCAATAATTGGCTTGAAAAACACAACTTCTATCCTCCTTGATATAGTTTCCCTTAAGAATTAATGGTCAAAAAAGCACCTGAACTATTACTTTGTCACAAGCTTCACATTCCCACTATCAATTATTTCCTTTTTTTTCACCTGAACCATCATCGTATATTTTGGGATTCGATTAAATTTGAATTTGCACATTTTAGGGTCACTTCGTCAAGAATTTGAGCTCAACAAGGTCCATTTCTAGGAGAGTAGAACAATGCTTTTAAGAAGAATTTTTTATAGAAACTTGTACTCGAGACCTCTAAATAAGATTTTTGTTTTATTTTTGTTGGCATTTAATTTTTGCCACTCAAAGCAAGTTGCTTTTCCGAGGTGCATAAGTTTATATTTTCACATTATCAACAAGTTATGTGTTATATATCATTCCCTTCATCTCATATTACTTGACATGTTTGTCTTTTGCACAACTCTTAAGGAGAAATTAATAAGGAGTGTAGATTGGCTAATATAACCCTCTTAAACTCACATTAAATATTGTCATTACTTATTGGAGTTAATTGCTCTTCCATTAAGAGCAGAAATCTTCTGTAAATATTTTCCAAAAATTGTACAAATGCTCAACTTTGGATTTGAAACAAATGGCCATTGTCGTAGTCGACTCCTGCCATTGTCCATCTATTTAATCGTCGTCGTGGTCGACTCCTACTGGTTACCTGCTGACTTTACTCCGGTTAATTCTTTTCTCCATCCAAGATTCAATCCATCCAAGATTCAATCCCATTTCTGTGACCCAACAAACCCATCAGTTTTCGATGAGTGACGTCAGTTTTTGGCTAAGCAGATTGTTATTATTTTTCTCACTTCTTGCATCGACCACTAAACTTTAGGGGCTTCTCGTCAGACTAGCGACCCATCAGTTTCCAACAAGTGACATCAGTTTCCAGCGAAACTAATCATTGTTTTTCCTCACTTCTCGCGCGACCATAACTCTCTTCTCTTTTCTTTCTATCCCTTTACAGGTACTACAAGTCTAGATCCGTAACCTATTCTCAAACTGTAACGTCAAGATTTCGGCAACCAATTTTCATTGCAAATTATCAAAATTTTATTACTCGACCAAGTAAACTGACCCAACTTTAATCAGGTGCACTCACTCCCTCTGTTCTAGTCGTGTGTATAGCATTCTTGATTCTAGTGGCTGCTACTGTCTGTCTTGTGTGCTATTTGTACTTCAATCCCTTTTATCTTCGCACCTTCTATGATTATCTTGTCTGTGGATGATAATTTCCTTATTTATTTCTATATTTATTAGTAGTGATTTACTTGTTAATTCTACTTGTGTTTTATTCACTTTTATCGTTCTTAGTAGTTTTGTAGTGTGGGCATGATAGTAATGTTTTTCATTTACATTATTGTCTAGACTATGTGCTCTTAGTGCTATTGGTTGGTGCAGTCTCTAGTCTCTGATGGTTGTCAAAAATGGTGTTGACTTAGGGCCATGTCTTTAGGCGGAGCTGGGGTCGGGGTAGGGTAGGGAGAGGGAAGGGTAAAAGGGCTAA